>NC_066887.1:25950074-26248404 GCF_022985175.1 Labeo rohita
GACAGATAGGTGGATGGACAGAGACAGATAGATAGATATATAGATAGATAGATAGACTGACAGAAAGATGCACGAATAGCTAGATAGATTGGCAGATGCATAGATGAATGGGAAAATGGACTGGAAGACAGATGGATAGACAGAACGATGGATAAAACAGCAGATACTTTTTAAAATTTCTGTAGAACAGTACAGGCACCTCAAGAACCCGACACTCTGAGGTCTTTGTTAATCCTAAGGTGGAGCAAATTTTAAAGAACCTTTCTTTTTAGGAGTGTGCATACAGGAGAATTCCTCAACAAAGGCACTTGACTCACAATGCCAGCCAGGTCAAATAAAGCGGGTAAATATACACTTGAGAGGTCAGTCCAGTTGTTGTTTTACAGTGTGTGTGTGGTCTAGCCTCCATTATGCCCTGATAAACTGATGGCTGTTGCTCTGCTGGGTTCTAGTGTGTGCTAATAAAAAGCACTTTAATGGACATCGCCCCTCCCTTCCACCTCTGCGTCCATTCTTTTCCCATCCATACTGGCACACTTCTGCATTCACTGCTGCTTACTACTCAAGAGAATGAGAGAATAAATTTTACTGCCTCAATCCATCACACACCCGGTCAACCCCCCCATCTGCCACACTTCTGCTGATCACAAAATGAACCATACTGTCCTTTCCTCCCTGTTCTTTCTAATATCACACAGCATTAACCTCTGATAAAATACAAGAAGATTGAAATGGCTAGATGGACACAGAGGGGCTTCTGACAACTGAAATTCCCTTTCACAAAATCGTGAAAACGTGTAGATTTAATGAGTGTTCATCACCTTGGCAAGGGATGACATAGATAGGTAGACAGATAGACAGACAGATAGAGAGATAGATAGATAGATAGATAGTTTCAGATTTTCTGATTTATCACTTTAGTTTGAACATTGCTTCATTAGCTAAAAGTAGGTGAACACTTTGAGACAGAATGTAAAAATCAATTTTACAGCCTTCCTCTTATATATGTAAATTTTTACTTTGGATCGGAAAAAGGGAAAGTTAATTGCAGCAGTGTCTCCAGCGGCACACTCCACACTTTCCCATCTCTCTTATTACTTAAGAGGAAACTTTTGCATATTACTGCTCTTCAGAGCCCCCGCTGTGGCACACTTCTGCAATTACTTCTGTCTACTTTTCTTTTGATTAATCAAAATGGTACATACTTTGTTCTAATGGAAACAAATAGAATAGTTTCACAATGAGATTTCACATAAAATAGCTCAAATAACAAGAATTACAGATTCTTGATAAAAATAAATATTATCATGCAGCAATTTTGTACCACAAGTGAAAACTCAGAACTTCTACAAACTCAAATTACATTTTTTTTTTTTTTGAAAAGTGTACCTAATTCTCGTTGTTTGCAGTTTTTTACTTCCATGTCACTTCCAAGGAATATAGCTGTTCATATTTCCTAAGAAAGAAAACAAAAATGTTATTATTAATGCATACTATTACATTTTACAAATAAAAATATACAGTTATGTTAAAAAATGACCTATGAGCAATGCTTTATTACAGTTCTTTGGGGTATGGAGATGCCACACTGTAAAAAACAATTTGTTGAATCAACTTAAAATAATTTGTAACCTGGCTGCCTTAAAATTTTAAGTTTAGTAAACTCAAAAAAAGTTTATTCAACTTTAAATGTTAAATTATAGTAAGTGACAACTTAGATATTTGAGTTGAATCAACTTAAAATTTTAAGGCAGCTGGGTTACTTACCCATCTGTTAAGTTTAGCAAACACAAATATCTAAGTTGTTACTTAGTACAACTTAACATTTCAAGTTGAATAAACTTATTTTAGTTGACTGAACATAAAATTTGAAGGCAGCAGGGTAACAAATTATTTTAAGCTGACTCAACAAATTGTGTTTTTTATTTTTTACAGTGCATATGACAACATTCATTTATATAACAAACAAACAAACAAAAAATCTGTGCACAACAATTTGTAATACAACTAATGAATATAGAGAAGTCAGATTACAATGAGATTTTACATAAAATAGCTCAAATAACAAGAATAACAGATTAATTTAGTAAATATATAGCAAAAGTGAGATTACAGATAAGATTTTATATAGCTCACATAACTAGAATAACAATATATAGCAAAAGTAGTGTTGTATTAGAAATGTTTTATAGTGCATTTTGATGAGAAAATCAAATGTCGTGGGTTAAAATAAGTTTCTTAAGCGAATGCAGTTTTCTTATAGTCTTTTCTGAATTCCTAGAAAGCAAAAGGAAACAGTATGCTGCCATATGGCTGCACAGCACCATAGAGGGTTAAAGAAAAGAAACAGAGAGTTTTATTGCTTCTTTTCTTTCTTGACAGTCCAGAGCCATGTTACAATAGCTTTTGCCTCTCTGTCTATTTCTCTTTCTCCCATCACTCCTCTATCGGTCGTTTTTTTCCTCTCTAGCTGTCAGTACTGATACGGATTTAAAAAATAGCAAAAAATTGTCAGAGCCTTCCTCCCAAAATTCAACACTTCCTTACATTTCTAAACCGCAGGCATTAAGTCTCGAGAATGAATCCTATCAGCATCATTACAAACTCAGATCCACCGTTTTTTCACAATGACACCCATTGAAATGACCTTATAAAGAATGGCACATTCTATTTTCCACCTTCAACACATCACTTAAAAGTTGGAGATCAATTTTACAGCTTCCTTCTTTCCATCTGCCCCTTCATACCCTTTCACTCATCTACTCTTTGTAAAGAGGCAGAAAATCCATTTGAAAGGTCTTCCCCAAAATGACCGTCCCTTTTACAGAGCCTTTAAAGAGGGAAGAGAATCGATTTAGAAACTCCACCTCTTCTCCAACCATGGCACATGTCAAACTTCTGCTCTTCTCTGCTCTAGTTTTTTTTTTTTTACTTCAACTTTACAATCCCTCTTCAACCAAAAAAAAAACAAGAGGCACAAGCCGACATCCATCACTATTGTTTCATCCCTCCACCTCAAGAAAAGCTTCAGAGAGATCAATAAAATCCTCTCAATGGTCATTCACAGACACACACACACTCCCACACACCATGGCAATCTGCTGTGGTACAAGACCATCAGTAAAACACCCTCGCAACATTACCATACAGGTGCTCTGTCCCTGTGTAAGGCACACTTCTCCTCTGATCTGTTCAATGTGTGTGTTGAAGAGAATTGGGGTCATTGTTTTAAATAAGAGCTTTCGGAGACAATTCAACACCTTCTTTTGGTATTTCAGCAGCACCTGTTACACCATTGTGGACGAGATTCATCCTGTTTGTTTATACAGACACTTTCTTCATTTCAAAATAATACAATGGTAAATATTTCAGGGCTACTTGACAAAAAAATGAAAACATCTGACAAAAAAATAAATCTACCAACCAGTTTCATGCCGTTAGCATGCAGAAAAAAACAGTGCAAACGGGCCGTGATGTCTGATTTTTTTAATGAGTCAGTCAAAAAGACTCAGGGAACTCATTTATGAAATTCGACACTCAGACACATGAGAAAATTTACATCTTGTTCCCTCTTTTGGTCTGTAAGACTTGTGCCTCTATTATGCAATTTTTAAGGTTCCTAATAGTTTTGGGAGTCTCCTACAATGGATTTACATGCAAAAATAAAAAAAAGTTCAAAAATTCAGTCTCTGGGATTCAAATTACTAACGACTCATTTAGGCTGTTCACATCTGATTCTTTCTTTTGGGAGACAATAACTTTGTTTATCATGCATTTTCGGCTTTACAAATTTGCAGGTCATTTGCATTCACATACAGCTATTACACACTGTATGAAAGGCAATATTTGAAATGACACAATATAGGCACTTTGAATCCTGCTGCTTGATAAAAAAATACCATTATCTGACCTGAAAGAACTTGCAGTGTTGTTATAGCTCACAAAAAAAAACAAAAAAAAAAAAAAAAAAAAAAAACATTTTCAGAAATTAAAATAAAGCTGAAATAAAATATAAATATTAGACGATTCTTTTTTTTTTTTAAAAAATTAGTGCTGGGCAATGAGTAATCGCATCCAAAATAAAAGTTTTTGTTTATATAATATATGTGTGTGTACTGTGTATATTTTATATGTATATATATATATATATATATATATATATACACACAGTATATATTTTGAAAATATTTACATGTATTTACATATTTATATATTTATTTTCATACAGTTTAAATTACATAAAAATATATTTAATATATAAACAAAACATTTTTCTTAAATATATGTGTATCTTTCATATGTGTGTGTGTGTGTGTGTGTGTGTGTGTGTGTATATATATACAGACAAACATACAGTATATATTTAGAAAATATTTACATGTATTTACATATTTATATATTTATTTTCATACAATTTATATTATATAAAAATATATTTAATATATAAACATAACATTTTTCTTAAATATATACATGCATACAAGCATAAAAAAACACAGTACACACACATATTATGCACACAAAAACTTTAATTTTGGATGTGATTATTCATGATTAATCATTGCCCAGCACTTAAAAAAAGTAAACAAAATTATACAAAAATATGAAATATATAAATGTACTGAAACAAATAAGTTTAAGTACTAAAATTACTAAAACTGCAATAAAAATAAAGTTAAACAGTAATATTTAAAAAGTAAAGACTAAAATGACAGAAGCACACACCAAAATTACTAAGACTTAACCTAAAACCTAAAACAGAGTGCTGTCTAATTGATTGACAGTTGATTGACAAAACTGCTTTTTTGATGACAGTTGTGGCTAATAGCCAGTTACCTCCTTTTTATGGTGGTAACAATATCTGTATCACCTACAGTATTTTTGTGGTTACCATGGAAATTTTTTGTTAGGGTTGGATACTTAACAAAAAAATACTATATGATATGATTTCAAGGCATCTTTCGGCTCAGTGTGCCTCACAGCACTGCAAAACATATGAAGTTTCATAAGCCGTACACAGTTACACCTTAATTATCAGAGCGAGACCCGATGCACAGATCCCATCTCTCCATCTTTATCTCTGGCCTGGAGGAGCTCAAGTCTAGATATGTCTACCAGCGAACACAAAGAGTTAAGATTTCACCTTCAAATGCAGAATTTGCATGTAATACTGACTTACGTCAACCAAATAAACCTGCTGAATGTATACATAGGCTGTGTGGAAGATTTTTCTTGAGGTTTTAGGTTTACTGCCTGAACTGGTAGCTTCAGAATCCTGTGGAACGGTGCAGAAAAGGATTATGTGTGTGTGTGCGTGTGTGGCTTTTCTCAGAGATGGAGGCAGATTCTCAGAGACCACAAGCCCTAAACATATCTGCAGGCCAGATGCTAACCACTCCATCTTTCCCTCCTCTCTTTCTCTCTCTGCTGAAGCGTTTCTGTGAATGCTGTTCATTAACAGCATCACAATACTCCCACATACTAAGGCAACTGTAATGCAAAATGTTGGCATAAGTGTTATACACATCCCCTGTAATGATTGATTTTTTGTCCCACGTGTAAAGCTCTTCAGCATCGCGATGTTGGATTGCTTGTCTGAATAGCCAGTGAATATGATTAAGTGTGCGGTTTGACTGTGTGCATTCAGGAAATGACACAGTCGGTTTCTAATTAGTATTGTGCACAGAAGAGCTGTGATGCTGCACATTTCCACTCCATCCACAACTGTTTTGCTGAATTAGGATGTCATTGGTTTGGAAAGGAAAGTCTCTATGCATCCAAAGGTACATACAGTATGTGCGCGAGGATATAAGTGAATTTATGAGTTCATACCACCCACACACAATACAGCGGAATAGAATTTCCTCCGACTGGGGAACGGAGAGTGTTGGAGAGAAAAGAGAGGAGGATTCTGTGAAGATATGAAAGAGATATAGTTTCAGGCTAACTGCTCTCCATGCCAGCAGAGCCCACTGCCTGTTGTTTCCATGGCGCATCGAATATCATCAACCTTTTATTGATGTGAATCTGCACACAAATAAACACCTTCCACCTCACAGATATTTTCAATATTGCAAAGACAGTTCGGCATACATTTATGATTCAGTCATCCTCATATAATACAAAAACATTAGGGCTGACAATAGAATAAATAAGTTAACAAGATCTGAAGCAGATTATAAGGTAGCCAAAATTATATATAT
Source organism: Labeo rohita (assembly GCF_022985175.1). Classification (NCBI taxonomy): domain Eukaryota; kingdom Metazoa; phylum Chordata; class Actinopteri; order Cypriniformes; family Cyprinidae; genus Labeo; species Labeo rohita. Next base: position 25,956,278 of record NC_066887.1, read on the forward strand.
ATATATATATATATATAATTGAGTTAAATGGTTAATATAAAAAATAATAACAAAAACACAGCAAAAGCAGTAATATTGTGAAATATTTGTATTATTTATAATAACTGCTTTTTATGTGAATATATTTTAAAAAAGAATTTATTTCTGTGCATCATTACTCCAGTCTTTAGTGTCACATGATCTTTCAGAAATCATTCTAATATGCTGATTTGCGGTTCAAGAAACATTTTTATTAATATTAATATCAATATTTAAAACAGTAGAGTACATTTTTTCAGGATTCTTTGATGAATAGAAACATCCAAAGATTAGCATTATACACTACACCATTCAAAAGCTTGGAGTCAGTATATATATATATATATATATATATATATATATATATTTTTTTTTTTGATTTTTTTGAAAACAGTTATTTTAAATAGTACAAATATTTCAAAATTAATTAAAACATTTTTTGCCATACTTTGGATCAAATAAATGCAGTCTTGGTGAGTAGAAGAGACTTATTAAAAAAAATATTTCACAAAAAGTACTGTTCAACTTTTGACTGGTAGCATGTATATCTCTCTCTCTCTATATATACAACTCTTTCTGGCACTCGAATCTGATTGGCTGAGAAGAGTGCAATATCCTAGTGCAATATCCTAGTGATATCCTTTTTAACATTTTTAATCACTCCGTTTGCGGTCTTTCTCACAGAAAGTGTCATGGCGGAAACCCAAATTCACTACAATTTTATAAATAATACTGTTTTTGTGTCAGGGAATGTAGTTTTAAAAGTTTTTGGGGTGAAAATGTACTTGTTTAGACTTCAAATATGCAGTTTGTTAATAAAGATAACATCTATTTAAAAATGTCCAATAATGTTTTATTGTGAATATGATATTGAGCTGAAGAATGAATGCTGTATCAGATGTAGGAAATCACGCTCGTTCAGTCCATCTCTCTCTCATAATACTCTACTCCACATAATACAGTGAGCTTTTTATACAGTAATACAATAAGATTTCAATGAAGCAACTCAATGTTCCTTCGTTACTAGTTCTAAAGTAACATTTTTGAATTAGTAACGGAGGCTTGGGCTCAGCTGTTAAATTGTCAACTTGAGATTTGAATACATGGTGGAAGGAAGCAGTTTACAGAAAAGAGGGTTTTTAAAGACGCTTCATTGTTTCTTGTAGTTACACACTTGTGCCGTCGTACCATTGTATAAATGCAATATCACACTCATAGCCATGTGATATGGCTGTATATTGGCACGCTGTGTTCACCTACCTATCACAGCCATGTCACATGGCTACTCGTGTGATATTACTCATTTATATATAGCTGGGTTTGCTTTAAAATAGATTTGTCACACAGAAAGCCTTTCTCAGTCGTTTAACGGCAAATCTGATTCCGGGTTATGGATTGTGTAACAGTTTATTCTCATAACTACACTTTAGCATCATTCGTCCTGTGATTTCTTTGCTGCTTACAATGTAGTAAGTTCCTCAAAATAATCCAGGCCTACACATGCAAGCACACACACAAATACTGCTGCGTCGGAGGGAACTTTCCCGCGACGCCACCATTTTGGCTTTCCTGCGCTGCGTTTTTGTAGAAAGCTCAACGGGCCTCTGCATTTAAAATACTGCCCACAGAGTCAGTCAGCAGACAGCCAACCGCATGACAAACACACAGGCCTTCTTCTGCACGCACAACTATTCACTACCTGTACTCCATACATGCAGTAAATATGAGTAATACACAGAACAGGAAAATCCAGCCAGCGTGATCCACACCTGAACTGCACAGAACAATCACCTACTGTGTCTAAATTACATCCTGAATTACACTACATCAAAACAACATAACCCAGGGTAAGATTTATTGCGCACAGTTAGTTTTTTTTAACAACGTTGCAACATCATTTCATAATCAACACTCTCTCAGAGGTTTCTCTTAAAGTTAGTAGATCTGTTTTAAATATTAAATTGTTAAATGGTTAATTTTTTTCTAAATATTGTTTTAATGCCTTTTTTAAAGCAAACCTGAGCACAGTTTGAGATCTTTTCTGAAACTCGAGTTGCAACACATGAGATTACTGAGGCCTTCATCTCATGAGAAATATCTGAGAAGCCGGAGACTTTAGCAAAACATTTGCTTTCCTTTCGGTCTCATTGCAAAAAGTGAGCTTGTTTCTCTCTTAAAACCAAACCAACACACTTAAAATGTAATAAAGACTGACGTTTTTTACATTATTAGTATATCGTTCTCTCCAGAAATCAGTGAAATTAAACAAGGTATCGGACCACGCTGAAAGAGCTAGAGCTATCGCCCGCCTACAGGGAGAAATTCTGCCTGGAAGCAGGACCAGAGCAAGTTTGGCCTTGTGACATGATAACTGCAGTCAGGAATGAAGGTGGGACATCTGATTCCAGATCAGGCCTTCGGGACACCCTTAGGGTCAGATGTAGTCAAGCTGAACAGACTCGGGGGTCTCTGTGGGGGTTCGAGGTCTCACTCTTACACCTTAGAACACTTAGTTTTAATTACTGCTGCTAAACACTCTCAGCTGTCACACACACTGAAACGCAGACACATACATCAACACGAGGACACACACTTTTGCAGTAAGACGAGTCTAAAACAGCAGCGATCTGACATGAAAGTAAGCAGCATTGGAATCATGTTGCATAAATATTGTGTTTATTTCAATTTGATAGCACAACAGCACGGATGTAAGGAAGCCCACTTCTGCCGCTGGATGGAAAAACAGAGAGAAAAGGGTAACGGAATCTTTTATTTCACAATTCTGACTTCTCTTGCCATTCTGAGAAAAAACAACAACAACAGTATGCAAGATAGTACTTGGGAGATATAAACTTGCAATTATGAGAAATAATTAGAGCTGCGAGCTGTGCAATTCTGAGAAAAAAGCAAAACGAGAGATTTTAGACTTTTTTTCTTGCAATTCTGAGTTTACATCTCATAATTTTGACTTTTCTTCTTACTTTTCTACCAGTTTATATCTTACAAATTCTAAAAATATTAAAATGTATTTTGAAAAAAGTTAGAATTGTGAGATACAAACCCAGAATTGGAAGAAAAAAGTCTGAATTGTAAGACATAAGCTTAAAATTGTGAGATATAAACTCACAATTCTGAAAACAAAACAAAACAAAACAAAACAAAACATCAGAACTGTGAGATGTGAATTTGCAAGTGTGACCCTCATTTGTGACTTTTGATCTTGCAATTCTGAAGAAATTATCAGATTTGCAAGAAAATTTTGAATTGTGAGAAATAAACAGAACTATGAGAAAAACCCAGAATTGTCAGAAAAAAAGCCAGAATTGTGATTTGAAACCCAGAACTGTGATAAAAAAAAATCTGAATTGTGAGATATAAACACAGAATTGCAAGAAAAAAGTCTGAATTGCGAGATATAAGCTTAGAATAGTGAAATATAAAATCAAATAAAAATAAATATAAAAAACAGAACTGTGAGATGATAATTTGCAGTTGCAAGTTTATAATAGAGGACTTCTCAGGTCGTAAAATCGACCCGACCGAGACCTAAGGCCGCTATTACCGAACTGGACCCGTGTCCGAGGGAATCGTAGAAGTTTTGGGTTTAAAACCTTGGGTTTTCGGATCCAAGTGGACCCGTGGATCTTGCATTTCTCATGAATTCTCAGATTTGCCAGAAAAAAAAACTGAAATGTGAGATATAAACCCAGAAATGTGTTAAAAAAAACCCAGAATTGCAATAAAAAGTCTGAATTGTGAGATATAAGCTTAGAATTATGATATATAAAATCACAATTCTGAAAAAAATATAACCCTCATTTATGACTTTTGATCTTGCAGTTCTCAAGAATTCTCAGATTTGCGAGAAAAAGGTCTGTATTGTAAGATATAAAAAAGTCTAAATTGTGAGAGAGTGAGATATAAACTCAGATAGGTGAAAAAAGCCAGAATTGTGCGAAAAAATCTATTATTGTGAGATATAAACCCAGAATTGTGAAAAAAAGCCAGTATTCTAAGATGTAATACAGGATTGAATGAAAAATGTCAGAATTGTGAGACATAAACTGAAAATTGCAAAAAAAAAAAAAGCCAGAATTATGACATATAAACCCAGAATTGTGAGTAAAAATCCAGAATTGTGAGACATAAACCCAGAATTGCAAAAAAAAAAAAAAAAAGCCAGAACTTTGGGATACAAACCCAGAACTGTGAGAAAAAAAAATGTTAATTTGAGTTTATAACTCTCAGTTGCGACATTTGATCTTGCAGTTCTCAAGAATTCTCAGATTTGCAAAAAAAAAGTCTGTATTGCAAGATATAAATTCAGAATTGCGAGAAAAAAAGTCTAAATTGTGAGAGAGTGAGATATAAACCCAGCATTGTGAGGAAAAAAATGGTAGAATTGTGAGATATAAACTCAAAATTGTGAAAAAAGCCAGAATTGTGAAACATAAACCCAGAATTGTGCGTAAAAAACATAATTGTGAGATATAAACTCAGACTTGCAAGAAAAAAAGTCTGAATTGTAAGATATAAACCCAGAATTACGAAAAAAGCCAGAAGTGTCAAATATAAACCCAAAACTGTGAGAAAAAAAGTCGTAATTGTAAGATATAAGCTTTAGCATAGCATTATGAAAAAAAATCTGGAAAAAAAAAAAAATCGGAATTGAGAGATGTTAATTTGCAATTGCGAGTTCATAACCCTGATTTGCAACATTTGATTTTGTGAAATATAAACCCAGAACTGGGAGAAAAAAGTCAGAACTGTGAGATAAAAAGTTGCTATTACTTTTATTATTATTATTATTATTTGAATCCTGTGGTGGAAATAAGCTTCCATATGGATGTAAACTATCTCAGAGCAAAGCAAATCTAAAAAACATTTGAACTTGTTAAAAGAAGGAAACATTCATTCTTACTGGAACTGGCATAAACCAAGAAAATTGAATTTCTGATGTGCAAACAAAAGCGCACACAATGGATACGCATGCACACACACTTGGGCCAAGTATGTCCTCATCCCATTTCAGCAAACACAAGAATACGTGTGTGAGTTTGTCCTCTCAGACGAGACCACAGTCTTACACAGTTTCCAAGCTCAGCGTCTCCAGAGTGTCAGCACGGTCAAATCTCTCTCTCACCATATCCATTTTTCTCTTGCTCCATGTCTCTTTCATTTTTCAGTCTCACTTTTTTGGCTCTGTCTATTTCCAATCTGTCTTTTCTCTTTATAATTTATTCCAGCTCTGCTGTTTCTGCTGATTAGCCAAAGACCATATTAAATCAAAAATGGAGGGGAACATAACTGGTCTTCATTCAGAAAATTCCTCAAACTATCAAGACTTTTTTTTGTCTATACCCTATATTAAGGTCAGATTGTGGTCTATGTTGTCAAGAGAATTTTATTTCATAATTATCAGTGAAAGTTCCAGTATATTGGCCAATACTGTGATTTTATATAGATATATTGTTTATGTTTTTGTGGAGTCTTGGAGGTGTAATGGTCTGAAGATTACAATCAGTTTAAATAGTCTAATTTAAAAACTGGATTTCTTGAAAACAATGGTTTGGAATTTAATTACTATTATAAAAATACATGCAGAAGCAGTTGGGTTTCATTATAATAATAATGGAAAAAAATAGTTTGATGTAGAATAATTCAATATAATAGTAATAATAATAATATAATAATAATTACTCTAAAAACTAAAACTCTTGGGAAAAAAGTGATTAATTAAAAAATGCAGACAGTTTTGTTTTAAAATAATAACACTAATAATATAAAATTAATATTTAAATAGTTGTAAAAAATTATATACATTATAATTTAAACAATTTTTAAATGTTTTAAATTATAACACTTATAACTTATTACAGGTGTATTTTGAAAAACAATTTAGATAATTAAAAAGAAAATATTTTAGTATTTTTTTAGCTTACAAATCAGAGAGAAAATCTGAGAGAAACTTTAAAGCATTAGTAGCAAATGGTTTTAACATTTATTTTTTACAAACTGTATAAAACCAACATGAATATAAATATTATGTCCAAAAACTCAATCCATATTTGAAACTATTTTTTAATGACTTTTTTTCCCTCCATCATCTTGATTCAACAACCTTGTCATTGATTCAAATGCGTGTTTTATGGTTACATCTACGTGTGTGTTCATCAAAACCAGCACAGTCTAGTTTTGTCATGTCACATCTTATCACTCACTTGCAGTTTAGACAAGGTCTAAGCTTACAGTCTGAACTTCTGGCAGATGTTCCTTAAATCATGGACACTGCAAAAATGCTGCCTATTATAAAAGCAAAAATAACATTAGTGAGAGCCTGCCAACTCGTCATTGAACTGAGATGATGCTCTCTCCATTTCCACAAGCCATTAACCACATACCATTTTCAAACCACATCAAACTTTATTGATATTACAGAGAATCCTCGAAAAAAGATGACCTGGCTAAATGCATTTTATGGGCTGGACGGGGCTGAGTGAAAACCCAGGAAGCCGATTGATTGCCAACACTTCGTTTAGGGGCAGCGCGTGATGTTTTCCCTGATTCACTATAGCTCGGTCCAGTGCTGTTTTAGAGGCATTTCCACAGGACTGACCTCATAGCGGGGGACACAGACAGGGCAAAGAGGAGCACAAGGCACTTAAACAAAACCACAACCATCAACTGCTATCAGTGAACTGAGGGCAAAATCAGGCCAATCTTCTCTTTTCTGTGATGCACTGAAATGACTTTTTAATGCACTGCATTTACACTACCAGTCAGCAGTCTGGCCAAACATACTTATTTTTGTATATTTGCACTATTAGTATAATACATAAACGGAAGTTGAACAAACTCATACTGATTGAAACTTAAAACTTATATTAATCTTATTTAAGCATCTATAACTCACTCATAATGACAGATGTGCTACACAAGTGCACTTTAAGGAAATGCAGCAATGAAATCATTGAACCTAACATGACATTTACAGTCTATGCAAAAAGCTTTGAATTGTTATTACACTAACAAAAACAGCTGATTTATTAATAATAACAGCAATAATAATAACAAATAACAATAATCAAAAAAAAAAAAAACAGTTCTGTTTAACATAAATGCTTAACTTTTAATATTAATATTTACTCTAATTTAAACATTGAAATTTTTGTAAAAAAAAAAAAGTTTGGGATTTATTATTATTATTATTATTATTATTATTATTATTATTATTTAAAATTAATATTATTGTTTTCATATTATATAAATATAAATATATTTTATTAATATTAACTAATAATAATATTAATATTTACATACATAAATATTAGTATAATTTAAACCATTCAAACACTTTTATTTGGAAAAACAATTCAAATAAAATTCAATTTGGAAAAAAATTCAAACAAACAAACAAATAAATAAATAGTTCTATTTAAAAATACCTGTAATATAAATATTCAACTTTTAATATTAACATTTACTCTAATACTTAAATACTTGGGAAAAATGGTTTGGGATATTATTAAATTTTTGTAAATATATTATTATTTTATTATTATAATAATATAATATTATCAATATTTATATATATCAATACTTCTATAATTTAAACATATTTAAACACTTTCATTTTGAAAAGCAATTTACATAAATAAAAAGAACATATTTTATTACTTTTACCTCTTAATTATACCACTTGAGAACATGAATAATATACATAAATAGACAACATTAATAATAACAATAATAATAATAATAATGATAATAATAATAACAAGAATAATAATAACAGTTCTACGTAAAGAAGGTTCTGTGTAACATAAATATTTTACTATGTTATGTTAATATGAATATTAACTCTAATTTAAAAACAAAAAAAAAAAAAGGTTTGGGATTTTATTATTATTATTATTATTATTATTTAAAAATAATATTATTGTTTTAATATTATATAAAAATATATTTATTAACATTAATTAATAATGTGATCATAATGAATAAACTTAATAAATAAATGAGTAATAATATAGAACATATTTTATGACTTAGACCTCATATGTATACCACTTGCCAACATTAATAATATATATATAAACAGACAACTTTAATAAATAATATAATAAATAACATTATTATTTTTAAAAGATATTATTATTTTAATATTATAATAATATACTAATATTAATATTTAAATATATAGATTTTTGTATAATTTAAAATATATTTAAAAACTTTAATTTTGAAAAGATATTTAGATAAATAAAAAGAACATTTTATTACTTTTACCTTATAATTGTACTATTTGACAATATGAATAATATATATAAATAGACAACATTATTAATAATAATAACATTTAAATACATAAATATTTGTATAAATTAAAACATTTTAAGAATCTAGATAAATATTTAGATAAATATTTGTATAATTTAAAAGGTATTTGAACACAAGCAATTTAGATAAATAAAAGGAACATATTTTACTACTTTGATGTCATAATTATACCACTTGACAACATGAATACCAAAAATATGTCTTAAAAATGGACATGTGTTTTTTTTCTTTTCATCATCTTGATTTAACAACCTTGGCTTGCCACTGATTTACAGTCTGAACTTGTAGCAGATGTTCCTTAAATCATTTCTAAAATGTCTAAAAACATGAACATAAACATCATGTCTACAATGTGTAAAAACATGAATACAAATATAACGCAAATGGTATCATCGTTCTTAACAAACCATACAAAACCAACATGAATTGCATAAAAAACATTTAAGGTGCTCCAGCAATCAAAACACTGAACTTAACAGCGTTTTTACAGTCTATGCAAAAGGATTTGGATCGTTATTAAATGACAAGCAGTAGCATTACATGACAATTGTGCATAAAACACCTTAATCCTCCTTCAGCGTATCAGTCAATAGAGGGTCTTTGAGACATACTTCCAACAGGTATCAACATGTCAGCAGGTGAAATCCTCTGAACTAACAGCCCTGAGACCACTGGTATTTAAAAAAGAATTACCAACATAGACTAAGAATAATAGTTCGGGGAATGAAAATCCTTACGCAAACACAAACCAGAGGTGAGAGTGAGGAAACGAGCAAAAGAAAGAGAGCGAGAAGAATGAAGTACAAGTTACATAATTCATTATTCATGTAATTCAAAGCTGGAGAAAGTTCTATGTGGTCGCATTACGTACAGTACAGCGGCCTCAAATAGTATTTGGACACGTAAGCTACACTTGAACATGTCTTAGCACCACTGCATCAAATAATACAACGTCAAACCAAGAAACATTTAATTCAAATATACCACAAGGGCACTTTTCAAGCTAAATATTCACAAAATGAAGGAAAATGAAGTTTTAGTCATAAACAACATGTAGAAGTCACAGCTATGACAGAAGTAATTGCACACCATGGTTGACACGTTAAGGTGCGGTCATACTTTTGTCATTCAAACTAATGCACGCACAAGGTTTTTATCTTCTTCTACATACCAAAGTTCAAGTTTGGTGACCTATGAAATTGTACAACGAAACGCTGTTTGAACAACACGCAACTAAACGCCGCAAACTTTGCTCCTAATTTATTCTTACTACTGTAAATCTATATTAAATTACTATGGGATCTCCTTCGATGCTTTAAGAATCTTTACATTTAAAAATGATTTTGTTTCTTTATTTTAAAATATGTTTTATGATAATATATTTTAATGACAGTATATTTATTGAACACAAAATAATTATTTTATTTATTAAAATAACCAGAAAATAGTACAAACTTTGCTAAATTGATTTGAATTGTTTTTGAACAAACATTAACTAGACATTATTTAAAAAAACATTACATATATAAGTTTACTATGGCCCCCCTTGTCACCTTGTCATAATTTTATAAGACTTTTAAGCAAAATAAACAACTTGTATGATTTATTTTCACACAAAATCTGTTGCTCCATAAATTTGCAATACAAATATATATTTCTGCAATCATACACTTTGGGCACAGTGAAAAGCACATTTTTTTCTTACGGTGTGCCTTTAGCCTCATTGTACCCTATAATAAATGATCTGTGGGGTATTTTGAGCTGAAACTTCACAGACACATTCTGGGGACACCATGTTACATATTGTAAAAAGGGGTATAATAGGTCATTGGTGCATGAGATTACAAAAAAACATAAAAAACAAAAAATACACTACCAATACCATTCTTTTGTTTTTTACCATTTTTCATTCTTTAATTTCCCCCCCCTTTTTTTTTTAAAGAAATTAATACTTATCCAAATAATCTATCTCAAATAAATAGTTATTTTGAACTTTCTATTCTTCAAACAATTCTAAAACATGTATCGCCATTTCCTCAAAAACATTAAGCAGCACAACTGTTTTTAACATTGATAATAATTTCTTAAGCAACAAATTTGTTTCTTGAGCAGAAATCACATATTAGAATAATTTCTGAAGGATCATGTGACACTGAAAACTGGAATAATGATGCTGAACATTCAGTTTTGACATCACAGGATTATAAAATATAAAATCTATTTCTAAATTATTATTATTTAAATAAATAATAATATTTCACAATTCTACCAATTTTCTTTTTAATAAAATGCAGCCTTACTGACCACATTTTCAACATATTTATTAGGAAATGCTATAAAATTACTATTTCTACAGAAAGATGTAAAATATGTACTGCCTACTAGAACAGCCAGATCAGTGTGTGTTTTAGTAGTGTTCGTTCCACTTGTAAGCTCTACTTTATATACACCAGTAAGAAGCACAGTAATGAAGGAGATAATGTGGTTTTCTAAGCTGGGGAGCTGAAATCTGAGCTATAACAAAAGGAAAAGAACAAAACAACCTCTGTCAAAATATTGACAAAGCAGAGAATGGCAAAGTGATGAAACGCTGTAATCTCACTGTCACTCATGAAAGTAAAAAACATCCAGAGATGTAGACAAACACATTGTATCTCTGTCAGTCTTTGTCTTACCCGTTTGTGAAGGCAGAGCACAATGGCATCAGATGAAAGTGTGGAGCTGGTCTTGACAGGTTGGGCTGGTGTTCAGAGAACCGGAGGCCTTTAGGCCCCGAACACATGCTGGAAAACACTTCAACACAAATCATATCAAACCCAGGCTGCCGCGCACGCACTTTCAGACCCACAGCGGTCATACCGATTTTTTTGTTTGGGTTGTTCAGGTTGTCAGGAGAAATCTTGAGCCAACAAAGGTCAAGAGAGAAAGCAGGAAAGGAAAGAGTCAACAAAGGGATTTGGAAGAACTGGATCAAATGAAATGTACAAGCACTTTTACGGTATAAAACAAACAAGTAAGAAAAGATAAGTTATTAAAAGTACACAAGTTAATTGTGTGAAGTAACACTGATTAAAACACTATTTTATGCTAGCTTTTATAGTGTTAAAATATTTTATAGTGTTAAAATACGTTCTACAAACAAAAATTCTGCAAATGTTATGATATATATTTTTATTTTTTCAATATTTCTATCCCCCTTTTGGCCTGTACCTGTCAACTGGTTTATTAACACAGTTTCCATTTTATCAAACTGAAAAAGGCACTCATTGAAACAGAATATATATGTATTGAACACACACACACACACACATATATATATATGAGAACACAATTAAACAAATTAGACGAAAATATAAACTTCATCAGGCTGGAAAAGGTTACAAGGCCATCTCTAAAGAGTTTGGACCTCATAAATCCACAGTCAGACAGATTGTGTACAAATGGAGGAAATTCTAGACCATTACCCTCCCCAAAAGTGGTCGACCAACAAAGATCACTCCAAAGCAAGATGTGTAATAGTTTCTGAGGTTACAAAGAACCCCAGGATAACTTCTAAGCATGAAGGCCTTTCTCACATTGGTTAATGTTGAAGTTCATGAGTCCATCATCATGAGAACAATGAACAACCATGGTGTGCATGGTTGCAAGGAGAAAGCCACAACTCTTCAAAAAACACTGCAGTTTGATAAAGATCATGTGGACAAGTCAGAAGGCTACTGGAGAAATGTTTTTTGGATGGATGAGACTTAATGGTTTACATTTTTGGTTTAAATAAAAAGTGGTATGTTTGGAGAAAGAAAAACAATGCGTTCCAGCGTAAAAATAACCCTATCCCATCTGTAAAACATGGTGGTGGTAGTATCATGTTTTGGGCCTGTTTTGCTGCATCTGGGCCTGGACGACTTGCCATCATTGATGGAACAATAAATTCTGAATTATACCAGCAAATTCTAAAGGAAAATGTCAGGACGTCTGTCCATGAACTAAAATCTAAAGAGAAAGTAGATCATGCAGCAAGACGATGACCCGAAGGGCACAAGTCATTCTACCAAAAAATGGTTAAATAAGAACAAAGGTAATGTTTTGGAACGGCCGAGTCAAAGTCTGGAGCTTAATCCAATTAAAATGTTGTGGAAGGACCTGAAGCAAGCAGTTCTTAGGAGGAAACCCGCCAACATCACAGGGTTCAAGTATTTCTGTACTGAAGAATGGGCTAAAATTCCTACAAGTCGTTGTGCAGGAGTAATCAGCAGTTACAAAAACGTTACCTGCAGTTATTGCTTCAAAAAGCGGTCACAACAGATACTGAAAGCAAAGATTCACATACTTTTGCAACTCAAAAATATTTAACACGGGATCATTTTTCTCAATAACTAAATGACAAAGTATATATATTTTTTTGCTTGTTTGATTGGATTGTCTTTGTCAACTTTAAGGACTTTTAAGGAAATTTGATGATGTTTTGTGTTATATTTATGTAGAAATACAGAAAATTCTAAAGGGTTCACAAACTTTCAAGCAGCACTATATATATATATATATATATATATATATATATATATATATATAAATTTGATGATGTTTTGTGTTATATTTATGTAGAAATACAGAAAATTCTAGCAGCACTTATATTGGAATGGAATGGGATTATCTTCAGTTTCAAAAATGATCAAATATACAGCATCACGTCATTGACTTGTATAATTTAATCTGTGCATAAACCCATCATTTATGTTGAGACTGTAGCAGTTTAGGGCCTCAGTTCCTCACGAGAATGACCCGAGGGTAGTTAATCAAGCACTGCTTCATATTGCAAGCAGCTGACCCCTCATTTCTACTTGACCCATTTTCTTCATGGCCTGATTCCTGAAGAGGCCAAAGGAATTTGCCCAGCGGACACCCACAAAGCTTCATTTTACAGAATCTGTCAGTTTTAATGTCCAAAAGAGCATTCACATAAACAGAGTATGTGTTTAACTTGTTGCTTGGGCTTTAGGGTTTTTTTTTTTAGCAAAATAAGAAACTATCTATGAGCACATTTGTTTCAGATTTAGGTGCACAGAGAAAATTACTAATATTAAAAGACAAGGTTTTGTGGATTTAGATTCGTAAAAAATCTATTTACCTTACATATTATATAAAACATTGCATTTTAAGCCTCACCTACTATATAGCAATATACAGTGGAGATAAAAATTAGAGAACAACCTATAATTTCCTTACAAAGATGTGAATTTAACTTGTGCACAAAACTGGAATATTGCATAAAACATCTGCGAATAAAGCACCGTTTCAATCCAGTGAGCCAAAGAGAACAAATTTGTCACTTCCTGATAAACTGGCACTAAAAGTCACTAACAAAAGTAGGAGAAGCCACTGAAAATAATAATTTTCATATTACTTGCGCCTCAGAGCGAGCAGAAGAAATGCAATAAATGCGGTCATTGCTGGATTGATGGCTGCTGTTTGGGAGTGCAGTTACAATACTTTGATGATAGACATGCTCAGGCATTTCAGAATGACCAAAACATTTTTTTTCATTCATTAAATGCGTTTCCATCTTAGTTTATGTGCATTTTTTCTTATAAGATAAAAAGTTTATTCTACTTAGTTGTGCACAAGTTTTAATGTGCATTTTTAGAATTTATGTGTATTTTGGCATTTCCATCCAGCAGTTTTTTATGCGATATTCCCAAATGCACATAAAAATAGGTGGATGGAAACAGCTAATGACAATAATTCATTCAAGTCTTCCCAAAAGGCTGGTCATCCATGTAAGACAAATGCACAAGAAGACAGGATAATGCAGAGACTCTCAATGGGGAATCAGTTCAACACTGCAGTTGGAATTGCATGCCAGTTCAGTGCTGAACAGGGCAAAGATCTGTCTCAAGTCGGACTGAAGGTGCACTCTGCACTGACCAAGCCTCATCAGCAGAAAGAATCAAAAGGCTCACCTTTGCTGAGGAGCATGTTGTGTGGAGAGAGGAAAAACAGTCCAAAGTTCACTTTAGTGATGAGAGCAAGCTTAATTTAGTTGGATCTGATGGAAAACATTTTGTTCAGCGTCAAACTGAGGACTGAAGCCCAAGTGCATAAAGAAGTGAGTGAAAGGCAGAGGAGAAAGTGTCATGGTTTAGCGGATGTTTTCTGCAGCAGGAGTTGAGCCTCTTATACAGCTACATGGCAGAGTGAATGCAAATGTTTATCAAAACCTCCTTTAGCAAGGTGCAGTTCCTTCCCTGCAAGCATCTCCCAATCAGCCTGCAATTTTCATGCAGGTAAAGCAGTTCCTTGAAGCTAAGAAATTAGCAAAAAAAAAAAAAAAAAAAAAAAAAAAAAAAAAACCACTACAGTTACCAAACTATGGAAAAGAGAGAAAGAAAAGTGGACTAAGATCACATGAGTGCAGTGTGAGAAACTAGTGATGTCCTGCGGACGCAGATGTGCTGAAGTCATTCAAAGCAAGGGCCTCTACACTTCCTAATTTCTGACAGCTGTAACCCTGCAAAATTTGTGTTGTAATATTGTCCTTGTGCCACTGTGCTACAGTGGTCACAGTTAAGGCTCATTTCCACTGAGCGGTACGGTTCAGTACAGGACAGTATGGTATGTAATTATTTCCATTTCCATTGTCAGAAGTTGTGAATGGTACCAAAATAGCGATCTGTACTGTACCACTTTTTTGGTACCCTTCCGCTGGGGTACCTAGCACAGCAAAAGGTACCAAAAGGGTGGAGCTAAACTCACTGCAGAACGTTGATTGGTTAACTAGAATCGTAACTTGTGTGTGCTACAAGGGGATAAAGCGTCTTCTTTACTTGTTCCGCTATGCTGTTAATGCATGTTGGGCTTATTTGCATCAGAGTGCGCAAACACAAAAAAAACATAACAGTGTATTTTATAATTTTATATTTTCACATTGACAATAGCCGTTTCTCAGTATGTGTTCTCATCTGTTCTTGTGGACCTGTGTAACGACATTAGCCAAAAACCCACATCATTTAAAAAATACTACTGTGTTTGTGTCATGAAATGTAGTTTTAACAGTTTGTCAGGTAAGAACATAGTTGTTTAAAACTCAAATCTGCAGTTTATTTATAAAGATAGCGCCTATTGCGATTTCGGAGATGTGAGCTCCAGGTGATCACAGGGGGCTCAGTGCTCATGTATTCCGCATAGAGCAGCCTAAGCTCGGCTAGTCCTTCTGACATTTGCCGCTGGCTCTGATGTCCCCGTAGTGATTAAACATGAGATACAATTCATTTTGGGTATATCTAACAGGCAATCGTTGGTCTCATGAATCTATTATTTGTTCCTGGTCATATCGTTTTGGCTGAGCACAAAGCTGTTTAACTTTATATATTTATTTTGAACTTTACCATAGTACAGCGCTGACTTTGTAACATACGTTTGATTGAATTGTTTGCTTTTGTCTTTATTTCCTCTTACACTTTGTACTTATACATTTATAATGGCTGTTACTGTTCATTAAAACTGACATTTAAGAAAAAGAGGTAGAGTTGTGCTTTATGTCAAACTTAAGAAATGGCTATTGTCACGCTTTATTTATGATTGACTGTTGGCGGGTGTTTGGTACCGAAATGTACCGTAATGTCCCATGCTGTCAGGTACGCTCAGTGGAAACGAGTCATTATTTTGTGTTTTCCAAAAAATGTTTTTGTTGAAATGCCTTGGATATTTTGTCAATTATGTTAGTAGAACAGTGGTATACAGCTAACATTCCCTCAAATTTTGAGTGAGTGAAAATTAAGCATTTCAGAAAAAAATAAATTTAGCTTGTGGTGGAGTAAACCTAATATTTCCACATTTTTTATTATGATCTTTAGTCTAAAACCTTTAATTTCAAGTGAAATCATGAAAAGCATGTTGATATAATCCCGTCAATCATAGGGATAAACAACGGTAAACAACCTTCGCTTTTGTCCCCATAGTAACGTCCAAAATCGAAGGAGGCATACGAGCTATATTTCGTGCAGTAAGCCAAGCAGTCCACAAACAGTCTACCACAGTTGTCATACATTTTGCGAACACATGATGTTGTGAGGGGAGAAGCAAATGCAATTAGACTGCATGGTTTTCAGGAATCCTCTTGCAAATAGCAACCGTCTCGGACGAATTGCTGCTATACGTTTGTTAGTTATCCCATTATTTTCACATCGGTCACCCTCCGGCTCTCTGGAATTTGCGTCGGATTTTTGGAAAGTAGATCTCTATTAAAAAGGACCGTTTGTTTGCGTGCTCAGACTTAGCAGTGGAAACAGCAGAGATCATAGTGGGTGTCAGTGGTTTACTTGAATGTGATTCAAACATTACAGAGGAACCAGAGAGTCCAGCGGTGGTTTTACATGCACGTATAGGTCTGAACGAGATTTAGCTCGAACGAAGCATCTGGTTTCCTTTCACATAGGCAGAGAGGTCATGTGAATGAATCCTGACTGCAATCTTCAAGAATTTCTAAAGTGTCAGGAGAAGTTAGCTGGTTAAACCTGAACGCCATCTGGATATGGAAATTTCTTTTTTGAGTGTGTAATTCAGTAACCTAATACAAAAAGACTGTTTTGCTACGGACCCGGTTCCCACTGTTTTGGACTGGCACACAATCTGATCTGCTGCAATCCGCCTCCATAAGAGACGGAGGTCGGGCCCCTTAGACAATACTGAGGCTCACTGCCATGCCTTTGGTTATGATGTGAACCAAACACGGTGAGTGCTGTGAAAGCACAACTTAATAGAGCAATAGATTTATAAAATCATCACCTTCCTTACCTATAAGCATGATGTTTTGCGCCATGCCACCTTGAATCTCCATCATCATACCGGACTCTGGATATGAGAAGTGGCACTGCGAGTAGAAAGAGATTAAGATTGCTTAGAAAGTGAAATGCTACCAGATGGAACAAGTTTCAGTCCAAGCGGAGTGAATTTAGGTGAGAAATTATTGCCAGACTGGTGCAAAGTATAAATTCACACCCGAGCTGTTGAGGAGGTTCTGTAACAGTGAATTCATTGTATTCCACGCATGCAAAGAATAATGTAACATGTCACATCAAAGACTATTTTAGCTCAGGTCAAATATCATAAATCAAGCATGAAAGCAAACACAACAGGGTTTGCGCAAGTGTTGCAATAACTGAACGGAATTGAAAGTGGATGGTGTATTTGAGAAGTGAAGCACAGAGATTGTTTTATACAAAAATAAATAGTAAGAAACACCTGCTATCACTTTTGGCAATATATCAATTCCATTTAAATTAATATTTATGCTTTACCTTTCTTAATGAAAAACTGATGCTGAGTTAAGCTTAAAAATATAATATCACTGTTTAATAATGCTTGATAATCATATAAAAAACCCTGATTAGAAATAAATAAAAAATACATGCATGCATAAAATGAAAGAAAATCTCTAGGACTTTCAGCAAGGCTTGCTATTTATCTTTGAAATAAATGTCAGAAGTACATTTTTGTTGCGCTCCACTAGCACTCTGTTAATGTTTAATGGTGAGGGTGGTTATGTACTGTACGCACTACAGTTGTACGCTTGTTTAAGAGTTGACTGACAGGCAGCATTTCCCAGACCACATTCCTGAGCACATCTGAGAACTGACAAACATGTCTAAGAAAATCTTGATGTTCTTGACATGAGTATTCCAGGTAGAACATCAGCAGCTTTGTGCTCTTCCAGGATTTTCCTGGAAACACATATCCAGATCATGACATACAAAACAACCCAAGCTGCATTACTGACTACAAAGATGTTCAAGCAGTAAGTAGAAGCTACTAATGCTGCCAAAAATCTGAATGAAATGTTTCATTTGTGTCTAGCAAACAAAACTGTGTGTATGTCGGGATAAACAATAATTAAGTCAAAGAAACATGTCTGTTCACCTAAACTGTGTTCTCTTAATGGAGGATGACCAGAAATCGGCCTTCTTTAAAAGCACTGAGACAGTCCTGATGCTTCAGTGCCGTGGTATTTACAAATGACATGAAATATAGATCAATCCAGAGTTTATTTCAAACACCCACTAACGCAACATATTTTTTACAGCCTCTCAATTCTAAAAAGTTTATCCTTCTATTTCTAGATCATATTTAAATAATTTGCTTCAAACATTCTGGAAATATTTATAAATCACACATATCAGAAAATGTTTATAAATCATAAATCACGCTTAATATATTTATAACAATTTTACATGTGACCCTGGACCACAAAACCTGTCGTAAGTAGCAGGGGTATATTTGTAATAATAGCCAAAAATACATTGTATGGGTCAAAATGATTTATTTTTATTTTATGCCAAAAATAATTAGGTATATTAAGTAAAGATCATGCTCCAGTTTTAATAAATTTCCTACCGTAAATATATCAAAATTTAATTTTTGATTAGTAATATGCATTGCTAAGAACTTAATTTGGAAAATTTTAAAGGTGATTTTCTCAATATTATGGGTTTTTTTCACCCTCAGATTCCAGATTTTTAAAATAGAGTATCTCAGCCAAATATTGTCCTATCCTAACAAACCTTCATCAATGGAAAGTTTATTTATTCATCCTAGCCTCCAGGTGATAAATAAATGAATAAATCTCAACTTAAAAATTTGACCCTTATGACTGGTTTTGTGGCCCAGGGTCATGTACATAAAGTAAACATGATTTATAATGACTTTCTAATTACACACACACAAAAAACAAAAAACAAAAAAACAAAAAACATACATGTATAATAACAAATATTATATATATACACACACACACACACACACACACACACACAATATAATAAAATATTAAATATTATACATTTATTCAAATATTAATATAAATACATTAAGCACAATATATAAAGATAATATAAATAATAGATAAAGATGGGCCCATAACCATATCTTTAAAATCTGACTGGTTGACAGGACATGAATGTGACCTTGAGCAAATCAAGATGTATGTGCTAAAAGACTTCCTTGATTAGGAACAAAATGTCAAAAAATAAACATAATTTAATGTCTACATATAAAGCTGCAACAGAAATCAAAAGCACAGGTCTGTCAGAATGTCATTAGATAGTGACCTCTCTGTGTCCCGCTTGTCTTATCAGGGCCAATTTCTGTGATTTTCCTGTGACCTGTGATCTTGTGTGTGTTTGTGTGTGTGTCTTGCGTGCTGATGAGGAGTTTATGTTATAGCGTGTCTCCTCCCCTCTCGTTTACCGGCTATTCTGGGGAGTTCCAAATTACAGTCTGTCAGTGTGTGGTTGGGATGTGTGGTTCTCAATCACTGTTTTTCTCCTCCATCCAGTTTTCCCCTTTTTTTTTCCTTCAGCCTCCTCTCCCCAAGTCTCACAGGGGTTTCCTCCAACCTTTACCCCACTCATCTGCACATCCAAACCTCTCTTATTTCCTTTTTCCACCATACAATTTTCATTCTAATATTTTTTGTCTTCCACTTATCCAGATTCATTAAATGTTCCAAAAGTTCCCTAATTACTATCCTAACATATGGAACTCTGTAAGAGTTCCGCAGTCCGTTCACAAACATGACCACAAGGGTATGTGTTTGTGTTCGAACGTCATGTTTTAAGGAACAGTGTATATGTACATAACAAAGAACAATTAATTCACTCACAATGTTTCACGCAAGTGGCACTTTTATGACCCGTGTTTTGGTCAGCAGTTCACACACATTTTTCTACTACGGTGTGAATGCCATTCTTGGACACAGGAAGTGTTCTCAGACAGAAACATCACGGCTCCCTCAGTGTTCCCACATTATCCATAACTATAGTGCGTGCACGGCAAACTGGCAGGATGGAGGTACAACTTAAAGTCACTCAGAGTGAGCCAACCCATTTCCTGTTGACATGCTATGGAGAGAAATACGCAAGATGAAGTGAGAAGTACAGTGTGGCCCAGTCTGTTAGGCTACATTCACACTCTCATGACTGACAGCCGAATTTACTTAGAAGTAACAACAACTTATAGTAGCAACCTGAATACTGTCTGTCTGAACATACGACAGGAGCCAAGCCCATTTATCTACCAGTAACCATAGCGACAAAAAAATCCAAAATGTCAACGTTGATAAAAAGTCTTATCATTGTTTGAGTTCATCAGTTAAATCTTCATTAACGACAGCAGCTTTTAAATTTGGGTGAAGAGCGGAGCATTTGAATCAGGCGTAGAACACAAAACTGAAGGGAGCAGCTCCGGAGCAGAACATTGACTGGATCTAAAACCTTTAAATCACACACAGCTTATTAGCGCATCTCTGTAAGTTAACGAAGCCACACATGAAAACCCGCAAAAAACACAATAACATTTGGGCACCAGTCCAGTTCTGTTCACGCAGCACAGGTTTTCCAAGAATGTGGTTGTGAGTCGTGAAAATAAATGAATGTAACCATTTTAAGGATGCAGGTCTGACAACCATATTCAGCTGCTGTCCAGTGTTCGATTTGGGGTTTGATTTCCAATAAGCAGTAAGGGACCCCCCCATAACACCCAAAAATATATACTTGGGGGATACCCTGGTTTTTCAATAAAAATATAATCCTTCAAACATAAAACTAGTGAAAATGAAATGAAAAGATTCGATTGCTGTATTCAATTTAGATCTGCTCACGTTAAATCATATTTTATTGTTATGCGTTTTTACAGCGTTGCGCATTATAACCAATCACACATGACTCTGTTGAGTTTAGAATGCAGTGGCCAATCAGAGGCGTTCAGAACAGTCATTGCTGAAACCTGGGAGTTTTGTTCAGATTGAACTCGCGAATTTCCATCATTATAAGCAACAAAGTGCAGATGTACGAACTATGCAAGTAAGAGATTTATTTATCATACAGTGTATGGACAGCTTCATTGATTATAAGAGGAGTTATGAGTGCTTAAACACTAGCTAGACTGACTGTGCTCATTTAGAGTGTGTTCTTTCACCAAAATTCAGGATATGGGGGCAGAAAATGTATATTCATATCATTTCATATAGTTAATCAATATCACACGAAGAGTGCCTTTTTTGGCAAAAATTACAAATGTGATATTGACGTTATACAACAATTCAATAAACAAAGTTAATATTAAGAGACGTTTTAGACACCTACTGGCGGGTGTAATTCCACATGTAAAGTACCTTTTCATTTTTTAAAATAATTTTAAATATCAGCATTCAACGTTTTAGGATTAAAGTATTAAAACAGTTTTAATGCATTTGTAACTGCAGGTTAAATGCATTCATGTCCTGCATTAAACAGTGGGTAAATACATCTACATGCCAATTCAGATGTAGTGTTTGTTTTTCCTCTATATTGAAAAGATTGATTTTGTTGATAATGATTTTATTTGTGTGATAAAAGCCTAAAATGTTTTATTATTCTAGGTGACTTTATTGATTAAATATAAGAATTTGACCCCCCCAAGAACTTTGACACAATTCGAACACTGCTGCTGTGTGAATGTGACCTTAGTTTTATTAGCATTTTATCTTTGGATAAATTCTAATATATATATTTAATGTGTGAGAAAGGGGTATCACGATTACTGTACTTGATCTATAGTTTTCAGACATGGTTTTTGTGGTGTTTATAGTCCCTGTAGCTTGCACTTCCTGTTACCGTAGGCATATTTTCCTTTTCAGTTGTCATGGTGCCATATTACAATGCCTGAAGGTGCCCAGTGTTGAGATGAAATAGATTACAGATCACAAGGTGCCCCATTTGAAATGTAATAAGAAGTAACTATTTCAATTACTTTATTAAATGTAACTGATTAAATTTGATTACTAAGTTTCTAATGAATGTTTTCAACTGTTAATCATTTATAAACATTAAAAGCAGGGAGGGTTAACCTTACAGTAATACTCAACACTGAATACTGTCAGGCTTTCAAAATCCTTCATCACTTGAATTAAGATTATAACAATTTAATTTTAAAGCAATTTTAAATGCTGAATATTAAAATCATAACAAAATCAGTTTTGGGGATTAACTAGTTACATGTAAAGGAATTACATAATTTAATGACAAAATAAATGTAACCGTAATCTGTTACTGAGAAAAAATGTGTAATGAAATTCAAGTTACTTATGAAAATGTCAATAATTACAAAGGGAGTTACATCTGAAAATTTTCACACACATACAGATTTGATTAATTTCTTTCCAAAATTTCATTGACTGCTCTTAAATATGAGACACTAATGTTTTAGGACAGAGAATAGGCCACATGTTTATTTGATAACTGTCTTGTTTCCCATTCAAGTTTTTCAAGGCATTGTGGGATGCCAGTGTTTCCTTTCATAGCTATGCAAAATTTGATTTCAAAAATAGTGTCATAGCTATTGAACTATATCTTGTTATGATTTCAAATTTGTATTTAAACTCAGAACAATCTTAAAGTAAAGAGGCGTTAAAATCCAATCTGCTTTAAAATCAAATTATTATAATCTTAATTCAGGTGATGAAGGATTTTGAAAATCCAACAGTAATCAGTGTTGAGTACTACTGTAAGGTAATAGTTGAGTACTAATGTAAGGTAATAGAAAATAGATGTAAGTCCCTTAGCATTCATTAACATTTTCATAAGTAACTATAATTAAATTACACATTTTTTCTCAGTAACTGTAACAGAGTTACATTTATTTTGTAATTAAATGACGTAACTCTGTTACATATAACTAGTGACTCCCCAACACTGTTGGCAGTGCCTTAGCAACCATTTAGAGCAAAGCACTGGCAACCAGACGTAACACTGTAGCATTGCGGTGAGCTTTAAACAGGCACCACTTATTTTTTTCTTCTAAAAACTATCCCGCTTTGAGATTATAATTCAAATACGTTGGCAAGCTCGATGCCTTTCCTTCACTATCAAATTCGCCATTCTTATAATAAATTCAAATAATCAAATAAAAATGCCTTCGGCCTTTGCACATGCTTCTGTTTTAATGCTGTGCAGCATATCTTTTGTTTTGGCAATGCTTTGCATTAAATTATGCCTCAGCCAAGAGTTTTAACATGGTTTTAAAATTTGTGGCCATGCACAGACTAAAACCTCGTCTTAGCTTTCAGAGCGTCCAAGTGTACACACTCACACACACACTTGAGTTGTGCTCTATGGACGGACGAGCCAGTTGAGAAAATGGAGCTCGAGGGCCAAACCCAGAGGAAGTGGCAGGGCTAAACTCTGTGTATTCAACACACATCCAAACATACATACGTAGTGTCTCTCTTTGGGATGTAGCTGGCCTGCCAGCGCTCCCTCGCACCACACAGAGACATGTTTGCTCCAGTGTCATGGTTACTGGCACAAATAAATAATCTGTATGCAGTGCAAGTGTCATCTGGTAGGATGAAGAGGTCGACATGGAGAGCGGTTATTTGGCGGTGCCAAAATACTCATTAAAAATTGCCCACAATACAAACTTTTTCTTTTGACTTTGGAAGGTCTTTGGCGTTTGACTTCTCTTGGTCATTTCTGATGATTTAAAAAAAACCTTTCTAAATTAAAGAGTAACATAAATCTGGAAGTAAAATGACTAATTGCTAGAATATGATTATATAGTAATGTGTTTCACATTTCTCATGCATGAATATCACGAGCTGTCCTCTGCCTTCAGGGTATTTTTGATTAAATGTTGAGTACCACCAAACTGCTGGGGTCATGGCCTGTTCTCAGTGTATAATCACAAAAGAAGTGCACACATACGATGAATAAAATTTAACTACTTTAACTAAGACACAGGAAACAGATTTTATGCAAGAGCAATCAACTGAAAACCACTGGCAAATGTTCTTCCATAGTAATCTATCAAGATCTTAAACTGAATGGAGAACATTTTATATTTCTTCAACAGACAAGTACAAATAACTAATAAGTAGCATATTATATTAAATGGAATAAATCAGTAGAATAAAAGAGATGAAATGCTAATGAGGTAATTATTATATTTTTATGTTAAAACATCTGCTCAGCAATTAATCAGCATGTCTTTTTTGCTCACTAAGGCTGCATTTCTTTGAACAAAAATATGGTAAAAACAGGAATACTGTGAAATAGTATTACAACTCAGATGAAAATATATCATTTATTATTCCTGTGATGGCACTGCTAAATTTTCAGCATCATTACTCCAGTCTTCAAGTATCACATGATCGTTCAGAAATCATTCTAATATGCCGATTTGCTGTTTAAGAAACATTACTGTTGAAAACAGTTCTGCTCCTTAACATTTTTGTGGAAAGCATCAAATAATTTTTCAAGAACAACTTTTATTTGACATAGAAATCTTTTAAATTTCTTAAAAACATTACTCTAAATATGCACTACACAAGTACCTGAAAGACACCTCTTGCACTCAGCAGTCACAGAAACAATTCCCTCAAGTGGAAAACAGTGAACAATTCCTGTAATTAAAAATTAACATTAGCGTTCCATTAGAGATGACATTACTCATCCAAAATCTATGCACTTGAGTGCACAGCATAAGTACATTGTGTACAGTATATAATTTGGGATAAAATTGCTATTTTGCTGTCTATTTACTTTCACATCCTGGACATTTGGGTAAATTAGCAATTAGCACTTTGTGTGTGTGTCAGCAGCTAAAATATGAACATTACTTTTGTTAGAGGAGGGCTGAACGGTCACAGCGGAAGAGGTTTTGTGAGGTTGGATGTTGGGTTTGTTTGGTGCTTTGGCTCTTTCATTGCAAGCAGTGGGCGGGTCACATGGGTGGCCAAAGGACAAACAGCTGGAGAGAAGGAGATATACAATTAGATCGTTAGAAAAAAAAGAGATCTGGATTTATAAAAATATTTTTATACAAATATCAATGTGTAATTATTGACTAATTAGTATTTATTTAATTTATCCATTTACAGTTCAGTTATATATATTATATATTTAACACTGTCCCACATCCTCTCTCTCTCTTTCTTTGTTTTCCTCTCTGAATAGAGTCTCTATGAATGTAGCAGAATAAAGGGGGTCCAGTGTGAACAATGCAACCCGGAGCAGCCTCACCATCTTAGGCCCAGAAACAGTACAATAAGAACAAAAGCCTACAGAGTACAGGCCTCACAGAGAGCCACTTCCCCTGCTCCCTTTCTCTTGTTTCGCCTGTGTGTGCGAGAGTGAATCAGTGTTCCTGTGCTAGACTCTCCACTGCTATTATGTCCTTCCTGGAGGATTGTCAGATGTGACATTTATTCAGTTCCTTTGCACCATTGAAACTAAAAGTTTCTTTTGTGCTAAAACCTCTAGATTATTCCTGTTATTGTGGACTGTCATAAGCATTCCATTGATGAAACCCCAGAGGAATATTTTATCGCTCTTTCAAAGCCCAGGAGATTTGATGGAGTTCTCAGTTGTGTCATTTAACCCTCATATTTAGTTGATACTGACTTTACTGTGTTCATATAATTAATAATAGCAATTTCAGCAAAATGTATTATTTTCCCCTTATAGTTTTGTAACATGCTCCTCAGACCTAGTAAAATATATATTTATCCATCCATCCATCAATCCATCCTTTATTGCTCCTGATGCCCATTCATCCATCCACCCATCCATCCTTCACTGCTCCTGATGTCCGTTTGTCCATCCATCCATCCATCCGCTTCTCCATCCATCCATCGATCCATTCATCCATCCATCATCGATTCATCCATCCTTCACTGCTCCTGATGTCCGTTTGTCCATCCATCCATCCATCCGCTTCTCCATCCATCCATCCATCACTGATTCATAATTCCTTCATTCATTGATCCTGATGTCCATCCATCCATCCATCCATCCACCATTGCTCCTGATGTCTGTCCATCCATCCATCCATCCATCCATCTATCCATCCATTATTGATTCTGATGTCCATCCATTCATCCATCCTTCATTTCTCCTGATGTCCATCCACCATCCATCCATCCATCCATCATTTATTCTGATGTCCATCCATTCATCCAACTTTAATTTCTCCTGATGTCCATCCACCATCCATCCATCCATCATTTCTTCTGATATCCATTTGTCCGTCCATCCATCCATTCATCCATCCATCCATCCATCCATCCATCCATCCATCCATCCATCCATCCATCACTGTTCCTGACATCCATCCATCCATCCATCCTTCATTTCTCCTGATGTCCATGCATCCGTCCATCCATCCATCCTTCACTGCTCCTGATGTCCGTTTGTCCATCCATTCATCGATTCATCCATCCTTCACTGCTCCTGATGTCCATTTGTCCATCCATCCATCCATCCGCTTCTCCATCCATCCATCGTCGATTCATAATTCCTTCATTCATTGATCCTGATGTCCATCTATCCATCCATCCATCCATCCATCCATCCACCATTGCTCCTGATGTCTGTCCATCCATCCATCCATCCATCCACCATTGCTCCTGATGTCTGTCCATCCATCCATCCATCTATCCATCCATTATTGATTCTGATGTCCATCCATTCATCCATCCTTCATTTCTCCTTGTCCATCCACCCATCCATCCATCCATCCATCCATCCATCACTGATTCTGATGTCCATCCATTCATCCATCTTTAATTTCTCCTGATGTCCATCCACCATCCATCCATCCATCCTTTCTTCTGATATCCATTTGTCCGTCCATCCATCAATCCATCCATCCATCCATCCATCCTGTTCCTGACATCCATCCATCCATCCATCCTTCACTGCTCCTGATGTCCGTTTGTCCATCCATCCATCCATCCATCCGCTTCTCCATCCATCCATCCATCCATCCATCCATCAGATTCATCCATCCTTCACTGCTCCTGATGTCCGTTTGTCCATCCATTGTCCATCCATCCATCCATCCATCCATCCATCCATCCATCCATCCATCCATCCATCCATCCATCCATCAGATTCATCCATCCTTCACTGCTCCTGATGTCCGTTTGTCCATCCATCCATCCATCTGCTTCTCCATCCATCCATCCATTCATCCATCATCGATTCATAATTCCTTCATTCATTGATCCTGATGTCCATCTATCCATCCATCCATCCATCCATCCACCATTGCTCCTGATGTCTGTCCATCCATCCATCCATCCATCCACCCATTATTGATTCTGATGTCCATCCATTCATCCATCCTTCATTTCTCCTGATGTCCATCCACCCATCCATCCATCCATCCATCATTGATTCTGATGTCCATCCATTCATCCATCTTTAATTTCTCCTGATGTCCATCCACCATCCATCCATCCTTTCTTCTGATATCCATTTGTCCGTCCGTCCATCCATCCATCCATCATTGTTCCTGACATCCATCCATCCATCCATCCTTCATTTCTCCTGATGTCCATGCATCCGTCCATCCATCAATCCATCTTTCATTGCTCCTGATATCCAATCATCCATCTATCCATCCATCAATCCATCCGTCCGTCCTTCCATCCATCCTTGTTCCTGATGTCCATCCATCTGTCCATCCATCCACCCATCTTTATTCCTGATGTCCATCCATCAATCCATCCATCCATCCTTTCTCCTGATGTCATTCGTCTATCCATCCATTTTTCTCCTAAAATTTTACATTTTAAATGCTTTAAAATATAAATTCCTAAAAATAAAAAGAGACACAAATGAGACATTTGTTGTCATACTGTTAGAATATAATGCTATAATTCCCCATCCATCCATGCATCCACCATCGCTCCTGATGTCCATCTGTCTGTCCATCCATCCACCATCGCTCCTGATGTCCGTCTTTCCATCCATCCATCCATCCATCCATCCATCCATTCATCACTGATTCTGATGTCCATCCATCCATCCATCCATCCTTCCATCCGTCCATCACTGCTCCTAATGTTCATTCGTCCATCCATCCAGCCGTCCTGAAAGGTCCATATTAAGTATGTTTTTTGAAAGGGCAATCAAGAATATGGTCTCAGATTTTTCTCCTAAAATTTTACATTTTAAATGGTTAAAAATATATATTCCTAAAATTAAAAAGAGACACAAAGAAGACATTTATTGTCATACTGTAAAAATATAATGCTATAAAATTAAAGTGGGTAATCAGATTTTTTGATCTTTGAAAAACTGAAAAATATCTGAGTTCATTTGGAAACCTCTGACTTTTGATTGATTTTTTTTTCCTGGGACAAACTGCTGCATAATTTCCATTTTATTTTTTAAAATTTATTTATTTATTTTTACATGAAAAACATAAAATGCAGTTGTTTTACTATTAAGCATCTATTAAACACAATACATTTGAAATAGTTTTCAAGTATGATCTGAGAAATGTTAATTTTGTTGCTCCAAGCTTATAACTGGTATGGGGCCTGAGTAGAAAAATGGACAGCTTCCAATAACACCATGGTTCAGTCTCAGTGTGCTAACATCCTCCTTCTGGGATGTTGAGAAACACCACTGTGTCCTTGACAAAAGATCTCGATCCCGCAGGGATGATGAAAAATGACTGAATCTTTTGGTCCAACTCTGTATACTTATATACTTTGTATATATATATAAAAAATATATATAAAAAAAAACACTCAAGTGTTTGACGTAGACGGATCATCAGTATTTGGCAGACTCATTTCCAAAATGCAATTGCATCAGCACAGCATAATTGTGATTAAACTCTTTACTATTTCCTGCATTTTCTATTCCTCCTGAGACTTTCCATAGAACACCCTAGAGAGGATATAAACAATCAGCATCACATCCACCCTTGTAAAATCATTAATTCAAGTGCTAGGCTGGATGCTAATCCTCATCCAGCGTGGGTTAAACATCTGGTGTGATGAGCTAACTGCTAAATCACCCTCCAGAGGGCCTTTGGACTTGAGAAAAGTTTAAGAGCTGGATGCTAGCCTCGACTTTCACTACCTCAAGTTAGTCTAGAAAAAAGGATACAAATCTGAGGTAAGTCTCGGTAGGTATTTTAGATCAAGAAAATCCAGATGCTAATGGTGCTATAAAACATTTTAAGAGACATCAAGGAAAACAGAGCAGAATGCAACCTGTATCCTATTGCCTTGAAGGTCATGCAGTGCAGTACGAATGCACAGATTTCTGGGAAAGATCAACACACGTATACTCGCTCATTAGGTTTTGATCTATCTCAGGAGTGAGATCAAACGCCTCAGATATACTGCGCATAGCTTCAAGAGTGGCCAACATGCAAGCATAACAGTACATTTTACAATAGCTAGCAAAGAAAGAGACCCCCAAGCAGTTTGGGTAAAAATAATGGCTAACAAAGCTTCATACTTCAAAAGTAAAAGCAGGGTTTTACCACTGCCAAAATCTGACTCACTCAAACAACCAAGAAATGGCTCTTTTGGCCTCAACTTCTATGGAAACCTCTTTTTAAATGTGTCTCAAAATGTTTGGTCTGCTATTCATTAGCCATATAAGGGTGCTTCTTTAATTATATGCACTTTTATTTCCCAGGGGTTGATGTTTTGTGATTGGAAGTTTTTGTAACTTTTAATCAAGCGTTCATAATTTATTTATAATATTTTCTAATTCCTTTAATATAATTTGTAATCATTTTGCTTTTTAAATTTTTATTTATTTTTTACATTTACATGTCTCTGTGTGGGAAATTAAAATGATAATTTTTTTTTTTTTAGGATATTTAGGATAAAATGCTAACTATCAAATTAAACAAGACAAAGGAGTCAGTAATTTTATATTTTTATTTTTTTTTTAATTATTTATAATTTTAAATACCATTTTCAACACAGAATGTGATTAAACTATACATCGTTTGAGATCTTTTTTAAATGACTTTTTAATCATATAATAGGATTTTATATTTAAATATTTTGTGATTTCTAACTTGCAGTTTGTGAAAATTTAAATACAGTTGAGGTCAAAAGTTTAAATGTTAATATTTTACCAAAATAAGAGGGATCATACAAAATGCACTTCATTGTTTATTTAGTACTGACCTGAATAGGATATTTCACATAAAAGATGTTTACATATAGTCCACAAGAGAAAATAATAGTTGAATTTATAAAAATTACCCCGTTCAAAAGTTTACATCGCTTTGATTCTTAATATTGTGTTGTTACCTGAATGATCCACAGCTGTGTTTTGTTTTGTGGTTTTCCTGCATTTTTATGTATTTGAACCCTTTCCAACAATGACTGTATGATTGTGAGATCCATCTTTTCACACTGAGGACAACTGAGGGACTCATATGCAACTATTACAAAAGGTTCAAACACTCAATGATGCTCGAGAAGGAAAAACAATGCATTAAGAGCCGGGGGGTGAAAACTTTTGAACAGAATGGAGATGTGTACATTTTTTTTTATTTTGCCTAAATATCATATTTTTTTCCATGTAGTATTGCCCTTCAGAGGCTACAGAAGATACTTACATGTTTCCCAGAAGACAAAATAAGTTAAATTTACCCTGATCTTTAAATGTAAAAACTTTTCACCCCCCAGCTCCTAATCATTCAGGTAAGAATCCAGTATTAAGAATCAAGGGGATGTAAACTTTTGAACTGGGTGGTTTTTATAAATTCAACTATTATTTTCTCTTGTGGACTACATGTAAACATGTGAAATATCTTATTCAGGTCAGTACTAAACAAATAATAACATGCATTTTGTATGATTCCTTATATTTTGGTAAAATAACATTTTGCAGATTCTGAAAGGGAGATGTAAACTTTTGACCTCAACTGTAATTAATTGTGTGTATTTAGGATACATAAAATGCTAGCTATGAAATTAAGATGAAGGAGTCAGCAGCTTTATTGTTTAATGGGATTTGAATTAAATAAATTTGAATTTAAATAAACAATAAATCATTTAAGATATGGTGAAAATAATAGTTATGACACAGAAAAATGTGCAAAAGCATTTAGTCCATACAGTAATCATACAGTAGTTGAAGAGACCCAAATATCATCAAACTGTACATCACTATAATTCATCTGCAAATCTGCTTTTATAACGTCATTGCTCTTTTTATCATTTTCATATCTATTTTCGAGCATATTTATGGCACAGATTCATGGGAATTAATACTTTGTTCCCTTTGCTGAATCTCAGTGCTTAGTGTTTCGTAATAGGTCCGCGTGTGTGGGTGTGCGCATGTGCGTCTGTGAAAAATTATGCCATCGTATTCTCTCACAATATGAGTGTTTCATAACCACCGTGTATTATAGTGTTCCTCCGGTTGCTCATTACGCTGTCGAACAGTGCCAGGGTTAATGATCTGGGGAAGGACAATCACTTATGGCAGAGAGAGCCAAACGAGGTCTGCTAAATCGCACCGTTCCGAACTAATCTCCTATTTTTAAAGCACCATATTTCGATCCCTACAGGCAGGACTTTGAGCATAAAAGGCAGGGAATGAGATTGCCAAAGAGCCAATGCCATTATCAGTAATCACTGCCTTAGGTAGACGGGAAAGGTGGGTGACAAGGTACGGCCTGTGTTTGAAAAACTCAAGTGATCACATATTGCGTTCAATTAGAAAGGCTAAATGGAGACATCTGCTCGCCTTTGCTAAATCTCCTGGTAATGACCCTGAATTTAAAGGATCAGATATACAAAAGAAAATGAGTAGCTAGGAATCTGTCTGGAGAGATTCTGGAGGGGATTTGTTAGTTCTGTAAATGGATGCTGAAATTCCAGACCTTACTTGCGATACCTTTTTCTCCAGGTTAACAACAAAATGTAACAATAACAAAAATGTATTATAACAAACTGAAAATATAACACAAAAATATCAAGACTGTCACTATATTCTGTAAATGCTGTAAATGCACTGTAAAAGTCTGGGATCAGTAAGATTTTTAAAATGTTTTTAAAGTATTTTCTGCTTATCAAGGCTATATTTATTTGATTAAAAATATAGAAAAAAACAGTAATATTGCGAAATATTATTGCAATTTAAAATAGTTGTTTTCTTTTTTAATATACTTTCAAATAAAATTTATTCCTGTGATGAAAAGTTGAATTTTCAGCATCATTACTCCAGTTTTCAGTGTCACATGATCCTTCAGAAATCATCTAATAAGCTGATTTATTATCAGTGTTGGAAACAGTTGTGCTGCTTAATTATTGATTTATTTATTTATTTTTTTTGGAACCTGTGATATTTTTTTTCAGGATTCTTTGATGGTTAAAACATAAAAAATGCATTTATTTAAAACAGAAATCTTTTCTAACCATACACACCATCGTTTAAAGTTTGGGGTCAGTAAATTTTTTACTTACCTCGTTGGGAAAAATTAATACTTTCATTCAGTAAGGATGTGTTAAATTGATAAAAAGTGATAGTGATGACTTATATTGTTAGAAAAGATTTCTATTTTAAATAAATGCTGTTCTTTTTAACTTTTTATTAATCAAAGAATCCTGGTGTTCCATCCATTATCAAATGTCAGTTTCCAACATTGATAATAAATCAGCATATTAGAATCAGCTTTGCATCACAGAAATAAAATATATTTTAAAGTATATTAAAATAGAAAACTGTTATTTTAAAGTGCAAAAATATTTCATAATATTACTTTTTTCCTATATTTGTGATCAAACAAATGGAACTTTGATAAGCATTAGTTTTCTTTAAAAAACATTAAAAATCGTACTAATCCCAAACTTTTGAATGGCGGTGTATATGTACTGAATATACATTGTTCATGCAGTCAGGATTTCGAAATAATAATAAAAAAAATCTTTGCCTTAAGCAATGATGTCGTACTTTAAGGGGTGGTTAGATGTACAATCTGTAATTGTCTATGTGTGTGTAACAGCTCATTAGTGGAACTCTGCCCATAAAATGTCTTTGCACTAACAACACTACTATGGTGACTTGAGAAGTACATTTAAACCATATTAAAACAAAGCCTTTTCTGACCAACATACAGTAACCATAGAGCACATTCACCTCACTTCTCCTCTCATGGGAGGAAGTGATGCTATTAACATGAGGACATTTATGGATTACTATGTTCTAATGGCATATTTTATAACAGCGACTCAAACTAAAAATAATGCCAGTGACCTCAGCCAACAATTACATTAGACTGAACACTCACTGGAAGTCGATTAGGACGAACTCATGTGGCGGGAAACAAAAAGGTAACCGGAAGAAAACATAAACAGACTGCGATAATCCTCTTTGGATAACCTTAAACATCCCCCATCTAAGTTCTTGATTCTGTTTATGCCTATATGTTCCGACAATGGCATTATGATAATCCATAAAAAATTGTTATACAATGAAGCCATACTGTTTACTAATACCTCTTTGGTCCAGATACCTCAAATGAACTTGGTTTGTGAACATTCACACTTTCAGTCATTAGGATCTAATGGTAAATATTTCCTAAGTGTTTATTTGCCATTTAAGAGACTGTTTTATATACTTACAATAAACAAATGGCAGGAAAAGTCAGCAGTTTGGACTGAGTACTATCAGCACTCTCAGTGTTTGGCAGGAATTAGGAGTCTTGTTCTTGTGTTCTTGGTCTTTAGATCTCTCAAGACCACATAAATGTGGCTCTGGTCTGGATCTGGGTCTTGGCTAATGGTTTTACTCAAGACCACAGTGTATTTCAGGCATTTTGGTGCAGTATCTTATCACAGGGGAAAGAGCCAAAACTAAATATTTGAGTTTCACAAAACTGAACAGAAGTACTATAGTCAAAGTAATGTGTACAACTGTGACAAAAAATCACAGATTTTTTTTCAGAGATAATACGTGTTTTTAGATGAATTATTTTTAAATTGTCCCATATTTTAAAAAAAGATACACAATTAACATACTATTTCATAAATATGCCATCTGTTGATTAAAAAAATAAATAAATAAATAAGAATAAATAAAATAAAATAAAATACCACATATATGCCCTAACTAATAATTTTAACACTTCGTCTCAATGCGGCATGAAATAATTATTTAACATCTCAAAAGTAAAAAAAACATACATATAATAATAATAATAATACATATTCAGGTATGAAAAGACACTGCAGATTCAAGGTACAACAGACACAAAAACAGCAATGTGCCTAAAATTCCAGAACACAGATTAAGTCAAGTTTGAGACTAGTGATTTTAATCCAGACCAGAGATAATTACAATAAATAAACATAGTCAAAAAATGTCCAGGCAGATCTAAACTGCAGAAAAGCACAAAAGACAAACCTTTCTGAAGACCTGCAGAGCTTGTCAGGTTGTCTGCAACATTTTTTATATTGACACGTTATTAAAACTCACCACACATACCTTAAAAAAACATAGCCAAAACATATTTGTGAATTGTTGATACGTGATCCGTGCTGTATGTTTGCTTTTCAGTCTGAATGGAATTTATGGCAGATAATTTTCCACACTTTTGACGTAAAGTACTTTAATTTGACTTGCCCTGGAGGGGCTAATTTTACAAATCACTGACATTCTTTTCTTTTTTCCCCTGCATTTCCAAGTGTTTTCCTTTCTTTCAGACCCGTGCCTTGCACAGTCTGTTATATATTTCTGTTTTTTTTACAACCCTACGCAAGTTTGTTTTAGCTGACAAAAACTGCTCAGGTATGCATCATTCCATTAAAGATAACCCTGATTACATTTAAAATGTCAAGACATATTTTGTTTTTTATTTAAAAATAAAACTATTTTTAAATATATTTTTTGCAATCACTAGCTTATGAATTTAAAGGATTAGTTCAAGAAAAGGATCAGTTTCTTGATCATTTACTAACCCTCATGTCATCCAAGATGTTTATGTCTTTCTTTCTTCAGTCAAAAAAAGAAATTAAGGTTTTTGAGGAAAACATTCCAGGATTTTTCTCCATATAGTGGACTTCAATGGGGATGAACGGGTTGAACTGCAGTTTTAATGCAGTTTCAAAGGGCTCTACATGATCCCTGCCAAAGAATAAGGGTCTAATCTAGCCAAACAATCAGTAATTTTCTCAAAAAAAAAAAAAAAAAGTTTCCGTGACTTCACACATTACATGATCATGTTGGAAAAGTCACACACGGTTAGTTCTTCATCTGTGTACTCCAGTTCAAAGAGGCATCTCATTTTCTCCTCCAACTTCAAATTGTCCAACAAGTGGTTGTTTTTCCTTTTTGTTTGTTAAGGGTGTTTGACTTTGCACATTTGCTTTTGTAAACACTGGGCGGTACTTCCACCTACGTCACACGTGACCTTTCCAGCGTGACTACGTAATGCGTGAAGTTGCGCTATAGTGGAAGATGAGCATTTGTGTTTTCTTTAGAAAATAGCAGATAGTTTCACTAGATAAGATCCTTACTCCTCAGCTGGAAACATGCAGAGCCCTTTAAAGCTGCACTGAAACTGCAATTTGGACCTTCAATCTGTTGGGACCCAGTGAAGTCCACAATATGGAGAAAAATCCTGAAATGTTTTCCTCAAATACTATAATTTCTTTTTGACAGAAGAAAGAAAGACAAGAACATGTTGGAGTTATAGTCATATTAGGTAATTTCAGGAAAGATGTTTACTTTGTAAGAATGTATGAACGTATGAATCTCTCAGTCTCTTATTCAATCGGTGCCAAACATTTCTCATCTTTGCTTTTTGCTTTTCTGGATTTTGTGTGAAACTGTCCATTTGTTCTCAAAAGCATTACCCTGATCAGGAATTCCACATCAGATTGTTTTTTATTGACAGATGGAATGGCCTTTATCTGTTGGTTTACTTAAATATTCCATATTTAGTGGCACACAGAACTTGGTTTCATAACCGAGCTCATATATAACTCTACTTTCCATATCTGATGGCACGTATTATTCTGTTGTGCTTCAAAACCATTACGCATCCTTCTGGGTTGATCCGTAAATGAGAGTTCATGGATTAAATGAGGCCTTTAGCGAATATTAAACCTGTACAATATGCATATTTCTAAAGTGGATTAGTTGTGGTGAGATTATAACATTGTGTATGTTGTAAAGTTCGTAACTGCTCTTCAGAGGGCAGATGTTTCGCTGTTAGTGGCCACAGTACAGTTTATATTGGGTAAACAGTTTATCCCTATCTGACCTTTTAGGATCAATAATACCAATATTGAGCGATTTGTCAAACATTCAGCTTTTAAAATCATTAATATTTACATCCTGACAGCATTGGTTTCTGTGTTTTTAGTCTAGCGTGACACAAAGGACCTTATACAACACTGGAACAATGTTGACATTTTTGAGTTGATCCTATGCTGTGCGGATGTCAAACGGTCTGTGTTAGCTTAGTCAATAATCCTGAAAGCTTTTTGCCAATACATTTTTAGTATTCCTCCTGGCGTAACCACTAGATTACTCTTAAGTACACGATTTTGCATTTGATTTTCTACTGGATGTTCACCATATTATTGGGGAGGTTTTAGGTGATCCAAATCAACTCAGGGTCAGTTAAGTTCTTGTCTGTAAAGACAGCTGGGGACATTCGGTTGGTTTCTGCAAGTTCTATTAAGGTACACTTAAGACTATTTTAAAGACCTTTTTCAGGCCACTTAAAGAAAATGTAACAAATAAATGAAAAGCAACACTATGTTCTCTGAAACAAAATTTCTAAGGAGAACACAATGAGTTTACAGTGTTTTCACAGTTTAAAACTACAATTTCCAAACTATTATTACTTTTAATTAATTGAAAGAAATAAGCCTATCTAGAATATGAAAATAACTTTTACTGTATCATCTAATCAAACTGCACAAAAATGGTGTTCTCTCTCAGTATGTATGTCTTTATAATAAAAAACGGTCAAATATAAACAGATATTTGTTCTTGTTTCAAAGAAACTAAATTTTGTTCCATTTCTCAAAATAAAATAAAATAAATTATAGCTTTTATTTATTTATTTTTTACGTTTTGCCTTTCAAGTTAATGTATTTTGATTCAATGAAAAATATGGAAAATACAAAAATACTAACAAAGATATTTACTTTTTTTGCAGTGCATGCTACATTTAATGCCATGACTTTATGAATTTAAGACTTTCTACTTCAATTTAAGACCTTTGGAAGGGCAAATAAAGACTTTTGAAGATCTGCAGAAACCCTGCTGTTACACAAGGCATATGAACATGTTTGTTAATAGTTAAAGACTATATACACTTTTACACTTCATACAGGGGGTCTAAAATATCGGACCACTTTGAAAACCTGGAAATAAAAAAAGTTTTGATTTTGAAAAAAAAAAAAAACTACATCTCTTTATTTGTTTGTCCATTATAGCCACCCATTATTTTCACTGCAAATATGCCCTACATTGTTTGAAAACAAGATATCAGTACACAAGCTACAGTCACCTGTGACAACAGTAAACAGTCAAACATAACAAGCAGGTTGAGGTGATTTGAATCATGTCAACCATAACGGCACTTCAGCACAAAAGGAGCGCTAATGTTCCAGTAAGGAATCTTAACTGACTGCCAGACAACCAGCACAGTCTCCCATCCAAACACCTGAGCGCCGCCCACCTAAACACCACCTACCCAGGGCTGTACCTCAGCTTGCCAACACCATTTGCTCAGCATGTGCACAAGAAATGTCCCTCGGGACTAATTTCATCAGCTATTTTGTCTACATCTGTTTTTTCTCACCACCACAGCCATCAAAGGATGTCCTTCATGCAGCATAAAGTCAGAAGAAACTATTTCGCTCACACACACACACATAAGCAACTGGTTTTGTTTGCCTCTTCAAAGTTACAGCCATTTTCCCTCCCTTCATTTGAAGCAGTAATGAGAGTGCTAAATCGGGATAAATTCGTTTGAGTTTCTTCCACAGAATAGGCTGTGATGTCGTTGTCCAGCACACACACGGCAGGGCGTCTCTCCGGGATGCAAACTAATGACTGTCTTATTGCGATCAATTAAACCACTGCTTTACCTAAAAGCTCCAGGGGTGCCGGCCCGTTTGTAGTTAGCTAGAAAATCTGCTGAACGCCTCCAGCCCTCAAGGATAAGGATTACACTGCCTGCGGCTCTTTGTGTGTGTGCAATTATGAGTGCTGGGGAGTAACTAACCTAAAGCAACAGCTTCACTAACTTAAAGGGATAGTCAACCCAAAAGTTAATATTTTGTTATCATTTACTCACCCTCAAGTCATTGCAAAATGACTTTCTTGATAACCAGAATGTTGGTAACCAAATGGTTTCAGTTTTTAACGACCTTCACTGTATCAACAAAAAATGCAATGGAAGTCAGTGGGAACCAAAACTGTTAATACCAACATACCGAGTCAGGTTTAGAACAACATGAGGGTGAGTAAATGACAGAATTTTGATTCGTGGGTGGTCTAGCACTTTAACTTCATTCATAAGTAGCACAAAGGTGCATTAGTGAAATATTTACCTTTCAGGCGAATAGAATTGTTATATTAAAAATGTCCTGGCTC
Source organism: Labeo rohita (assembly GCF_022985175.1). Lineage (NCBI taxonomy): Eukaryota > Metazoa > Chordata > Actinopteri > Cypriniformes > Cyprinidae > Labeo > Labeo rohita. Next base: position 25,995,055 of record NC_066887.1, read on the forward strand.
TTCCAGGCTTTATAATGGCAGTGAATGGCTGTTGAGATTTTGAAATCCAATAAAGTCCAAATATTACCTCTGGTCCATAGCATCAGGCAAACTATCTGGGAATTACAAACGAATCATTCTTTCAAATAGAGTTCACCAAACTGGACTGAACTATCTAAAACCGTTCGTAGCTCGACTGGCACAGATCTACATCTATAAGGGTCATTCTATAATTGTGGGTACATCTGTGTGTGAAGCATATTTCTAATATATTTTCATCAATATAAAGCCCCAACGCTTAATTTTCTAGCGCACACTTATATTTTTCACAATCACACTACTATATGTTGAAAAAGCCATATCTTTTGTTCAAAAATGATGTTTATATCACATACAACCCTGGTATTCAGCTGTCCAATTTTGTAAAGTTGCTAATTCTACTCTGCATTTAAGCATGAAAATCACCTCAAATATAAATTAGTTTTATAGTTCTGCCTTCCGAAAAACCATTGTCAAACCCCAAAAAAAGGAATGGTTTGTCCCATTTTCGCATAATTTGCACAGTATGATGATATTTCCTCTAGAAGCACATGGATGGAAAACAAAAACAGGCCCTTATGCTGCTTGATTGTTCAAACTGGTATTTCTTATATTATTTAAATGTATTCATCATAAACTGGTTTGCTGCACAAATATTTTTACCGTTTACTGCACTTTACCATTTTTTATTTGTTATCTGTCTTGCACATTTACTAAAAATAGCTTACTTCCACGTTGCAAAATATTCTTTCTAGTTTTTCTAAATGTCAGTGTAACTAAATTCTAACTATATTTTATCTTGACAAGCTGCAGTTTTGAAGTAGCTCCCCAGCACTGGTTTGCATGTGTGCTTAAAGAGCAAAATGTGGACACAACATGTTTACTGGGGTATGTGGGTTTCCAGAGGCTTGTGTGTGTGTGTGTTTCCTGGGGTGTGTACATGTTTGTGTGTTTATAGTGGTGTATGTGAGCATGTGGGTGTGGATCTTTGTGTAAATTCAGGCCCAGCTGTTGAGCACAGTACAGATGCAGAAACAAAAATAGGGGATTACGACTAAATATAGGGTAAAAGATGGAGAGAGAACGAGCGCGGGGTGAAAGCAGAAGGGAAGAGGGATGGAGAGGGAAGAACGGATGACTAAAAAAGAACAAGACATTGAAGGATGGTAACATTAGGAAAACCAAAGGGATGAAAAGGATTAACAGCAGAACGAGGATTAAAAGACGTTTAAGGGATAGAGAATGAAGAAGAATGACAAGATGAAATGAGACAGAAAGGGTAAAAGGAATTCTTAAGCACTAAACAAACAAAATGGATATTAACATTTACTGAGAAGGACCGTCGGATTAAGAGAGCGATGACAAGCACTAAAAAAGATCAAAGTTTACAAGAGGCAGTGTAGTGCAAGAACGTCCTTTTGATGGATTATTTTCTGCGATTACGCAAGAGATGTTACTCTACATTTTTATGAAACAATTAAGTCCAGATACATTGTTTTAGCATAGCTTATTCTTTACAAACATATGCTTTGTAAAGGAAATGGAGGCGTTGAGCAGACTGGTGTAGAGCTTCTCTCTAATTTATGGTAAATGAAAATGTACAGTGCAAAGATTATGGCCTCTATAATGAACATATAGCTTAGTAACCACAGCCATTTTTTTTTTTTTTGAAAAACTCGTATACTTGTGTATTTTTGGCTTAAGGAAACCAGATCCTATTTGAAGCTTTTGTAAACAGAACAGGGGTATATCTGCAAAAAGTACATTTTTTACATTTTTTGGAGAAAATCTGAAAGCTGCTCCTACAACAGTTTTTAAATGAAACCTGAGATGTTTATGTCCCTACTTAAGTAATAAAAACTTTGAAGGTCATTAAGATGTTGTAAAATTAACCCATATGAATTAGTTTAGTTTAATTAGTCGGTTTGAATATGGTAAACACAAAACACAGAAGCTCAAACCCACCATATTTTTAAGAGTGGGCTTGGGCATTTGTAAATGTTATGGGTCTGGCTTCCAGTCTTATCCACGTCCAGCTATTTTTAGCTGTACAAAACAGCTCATTTTGCTGCTTGATATTGCAAATTGGTGTGCTTTACCATATTATTTTAATGTTAATTATAAACACACTGGTTTGTAGTGCAAACAGTTTTACCATTTACTGCATGCTGTTATTCTTTTCGTTATTTCCGTATAGCGGCTAATGAACTGGAAGTCTAGCCCATAGGCTTACTTCTCTATACACTGTAAAAAACAATTTGTTAACTCAACTTAAAATAATTTGTAATCTACCTGCCTTAAAATTTTAAGTTCAGTCAACTCAAAAAAAAGTTTATTCAACTTGAAATGTTAAGTTATACTAAGTGACAACTTAGATATTTGAGTTGAATCAACTTAAAATGTTAAGGCAGCTGGGTTACTTACCCATCTGTTAAGTTTAGCAAACAAATATCTATGTTGTTACTTAGTGCAACTTAACATTTCAAGTTGTGTAAACTTATTTTAGTTGACTGAACTTAAAATTTCAAGTCAGCAGGGTAACAAATTATTTTAAGCTGACTCAACAAATTGTGTTATTTTTTTTACAGTGTATGTATTGTGCACCAAGCAATGTTTATATATGAATAAAACCCTAAATAAAAACTGTTCATTGTATAAGTAAACAGCTCTGTTTATAAGACTTAGGGAATGTTTACACATCAGTGATGAACTACAAAATGGAAAAGTGTTTCCTTCACATTTTTTAAAAGTTTTGCGTACAGAGGGCAATGTTGTCGAAATGATCTAAAAAAAAAAAAAAAAACTACTAAAAACAACTAAGACACTGTATTATTTATGCCAGGCCAGAAGTTGGCCATGCTACTTTGTAAATATAGGGTACAACGGGGCTAAAGGCACACCCTAAGAAAAAAATGTGCTTTTCATTGTGCCTAAAATGCTTATTTTGATCTTTTTTTTTTTTCAATAAATATGCTGTCATTAAAATATGTTAATATAAAACATACATTTTAAAATACAGAAACAAAATCATTTTAAAATGTAAAGATTCTAAAAGCATTAAAGGAAATATGACATGATCAATATCATGTTTTTAAATATAATGGCTTTATTCTAAACATGGTGATTATCTCTGAGAAGGACACCCAACATAATATATGATATTTATTATCTGAATGTAACAATGTGATGTCAACAAATAGAAAAGTCATGTTATTTATTGTGCCTTTTAGCCCTAACAGCAGGGGCGGTTTTTACCTCAAATATCATATTTTTACATATTGCCTCGTTGTTTAAAAACTGCTGCTTTAATTATCTTACAAAACTGAAAATCATTAGAAAGACTTTTGTCTCAAGAAATATTAAAATTTTTTAGTGTTACAAGCACAAAAGACTTTTTGTGTGCTGCCCGCCACTGCGTCAAAGATCAGGCAAATTTGCATGTGTATGTTGAAAAGCGGATGTTTTGAAAAAGTGCTTTTACCCCGGGGCCTCCGAAGCTTCATTTGTGCTTTAATATGAAATGATACAGGCTACAGCGTGCCTCACCGCATTTGTGCGTGCGATTGAAGCGCGAATGCTACGAGCACAGTATAAAGACTGACATATGGCCTTAGCCTGACAGCAGCTCTTCTGATCACAGTTCACTGTTGTTTTACTGAAGCTCCTCATCATCTGTACCTTTCCCGTGTTCGTTTGACTAGCGTCTGGCGCTCAAGTGAAGTTGGAGTGCACGTTTGAAAAGTCACCCATTTGATGTGGCCATAAAAATGTTCTGCAACTAAAAAAAGGAATGAACTGTCAAGAAAAAAAGAGACAGAAGTGGCAGTTGTGAGTGGGGTGGCCAACCCTAGCCCCGCCCATGTGTTACACATTTTTAACGCAGCTAAACTGGAAAAATGTATTGCCTAATTTTGACAGCACTATGTTATTTGTGCAGCAGCAGTAGCCTATCTCTCGCCATATGTATTGGCAGTTCAAGCTCCTGTACTTTGTAGCAGCAGCAGCAATAATCAAAAACAGCAGCGTAGCCTATTTATTCCGCCAGTCTCATATCCATTAACATGCTAAAGGCTTTTGAGAGAAAATAAGTTATTTTGATCACAAAGGTATCATTCATGTTCATAACATCAAAGTTTAATACTAAGTTTTAAAAGGTAGACTGCTTCGGCTCTGCACTCTCTGCCTTTTCTTCTTGCAGTAAATTTAGCTCTCATCACAAAAGTTCATTTCTTTTGTTTCTCATGCTTGTCAGCTCGCTGGGCCATGCGAAACACAGAGGCCTGGCCGGGCCCCAAATTAGCGCTTGCTGAAAAACCCTGGAGGAACCAGGAGCTTCACGCTGCTCCCGCTCATGCACGCTGACACTTTCTCCACCTCTAGCCGTGCCGCTTTTCAAAAACAAAGACTCTAATTGCGGGATGTGTTTCGACCCGTCTGCGCGCCAGCAGCGACTCAACCTCATACCGGCCAGCAGCAATTTTGGACTTTGCGACTCGAATTGAAGCAGTTTGCGGTGTGGCCAAGAAACTGAGAAGTAAATTAGTCAGAACCGAGCTAGTTCCGCCTCAGATAAAGCTTGGATCACCCCTGCTTAACCTGTTTAGCTTATGAGAGCGACGTGCACGAACAGTCCAAGAAATAAATACACACACACAACATCCAAAAGTCTGAGACCGCCAATGAAAATACATCGAACATTGCAAAGTTTTCTTTGTTTAAAAAATTCTTCAAAATCCTAAGACAAGTTAAACAACTTTACATAAAAAAAAAATCCCCACTTGAACTCCACTGTACTCACACTAGTAAGTAACACATTAAGAGCTTGAAAGTGAAATATTAAGTACGCAAATATTATTCCCCAGAGAAAGTTCCAGTAAGATTATCTCATACTGACATGCTCAATGTTATCGGGCCTTTTGGAAGTTCGTTATACGTCTTTATTATCCAACACCCTGTCTGAATGATCTCGCAACACAGGCCCAAACCTGCTGGCCTGAAACGACTCTCTGAGTGTGTGTTGAGTTCAGTTTTAACTGCACTCTGACACTTTCATGATAAGCCTTTGTGTTTCCATCCTGCCAGTCGGCTCTGGTTTGGCATTTCTTTTCTTTTGTTAACTTACTTTATAAGAATTGCCAAGTAGCTCATGCTATTGAATGGGGGGATGTTTCACCTTCCACTACAGAAAACATCTTAATCCCTTTCTCAGTTTCACTCAGGTCACATAATCATGATTGAAAGAAAGCTTCCCATGAGCCATCTGATATACGACAACAACAACAAACAAAAAAATAAGGTTATTTTTTCACATAAAATATTCATGGATCTGCTTCTCTCACCTCTGAGATGTGGGGGAAGGTGAAGATGCAAAAATAGATGAATATAATCACAGATATTGCATCTCTAGAACAAACATTCACTCCATGTATAGGAACATTTTGTGATATTCAGTTATTTATATATGTATACTGCCGGTCAAAAGTTTGGGATCAGGAAGATTTTTAATGCATTTTAAATAAGTTTCTAATGCTCATCAAGGCTGCGTTTATTTGTTTTATTGTGAAATATTATTACGATGTAAAACAATGCTCTTCTATTTAATATACATTAAAAATAGAATTTATTTCTGTGATCAAAGCTGAATTTTTCAGCATCATTACTCCAGTGTCATATGATCCTTCAGAAATCATTCTGATAAACTGATTTATTATCAGTGCTGAAAATGTTGCTTAGTATTTTTTTTGGAACCTGTGCTACTTTTTTTTTTTCTTCAGGATTCTTTGATGAATAAACTGTTCAAAAGTTTGGGGTCAGTACATTTTTATTCTTTATTTTTGAAAGAAATTAATACTTTTATTTACCAAGGATGTATTAAATTAATAAAGAGTGATAGGATAGAGTTTTACATTGTTAGAAAATATTTCTATTTTGAATAAATGCTGTTCTTTTTAACTAAAAAGCATAACTGGCAGCATAACTGGCAGCATAACTGATTTCAACATTGATAATTCTAATTCCAGCATATTAGAATGATTTCTGGAGGGATTATGTGACACTTAAAACCGGAGTAACACCTGATGAAAATTCATTTTATATTTTATATTTTAATTTCATTTTATATTTTAAAACATATTAAAATAAAAAAAACAAAAAACATTATTTTATATTGTGATAACATTTTGCAGTATTATTTTTTTTTTTTTTTTTTTTGTATTTTTGATCAAATAAATGCAGTATTGATGAGCATAAGAGACTTCTTTAAAAAACATTACAAGTCTTACTGATCCCAAACTTTATCGCAAAATTTATATCTCAAAGTGGGATCAAAATATCAGAGACCAATAACAAATGCTTCTACTTAGAATTTTGTATTTCATAAAATGTTTTTTTTTTAAGTGTAACAATACAACAAATACATTATAAATTATAGACAATTAATAAAAAGTAAATAATATATTTACAAAATTAAATTAAATAAAATCTATCTAAATTAATATAACACTTTGATTGGAAAGTTGAATAAAAGTATATATATGTGACCTTGGAGCACAAAACCAGTCATAGGTAGCACAGGTTTATTTGCAGCAATAGCCTTTGTATGGGTCAAAATTATCTTTTTTTTTTTTAAATGCCCAAAATCATTAGGATATTAGGTAAAGATCATGTTCCATGAAGATATTTAGTAAATTTGCTACCCTAAAAATATCAGAACTTAGTAAAATGTATTGCTAAGAACTTCATTTGAACGACTTCAAAGGTGATTTTCTCAATATTTCGATTTTTTTTGCACCCTCAGATTCCAGATTTTCATATAGTTGTATCTTGCCCAAATATCATCCTATCCTAACAAACCATACATCAATGGAAAGCTTATTTATTTAAAACAATTTGACCCATATGACTGATTTTGTAGTCCAGGGTCACATATTAGTAGTTGTCCCACTTTATTGACAGCAAGCTGTTTTCTTGTTTTCATTTCTTCAAAACCCTAAAACTGTTTATTTCCCATATTAAATCAGATGTTCCATCCCAAATTTTCACTGTGGTCTCAGACATTTTGACCTCACTGTACATCTGACATTTTATGTCCATGAGTGCTTACCAAATATGAAATATATGTCATAACCAACTTACATAAATGTAAAGAAGATTTCTGCGATGGGTCATGCGGTCATCTGCTATCTACAGCAAATAAAAACAAGGAAATTATATCACAAGCAGCCGATGCATGTTCAGTTGGTGTGTACTCTTAAGCTTATTGCGTAATACACATTGTTGATAAGCATTTGGACAGCGGTTTATATAACAGCCAATGCCGAAGGCCTCTGAGTGGGAGACGGTGTATGATATGGCGCCCCCTGTGGGCCAAAAACCGACCTGAATTATAATCAGTAAAACAGTGTGAACATAATGTGGAACTGCCTCAATATTACATGTGTTGAAACATTTAACTTTTTTGTTCAATAGATTATCGTACAGAAACTTATACATTACCCTGGAAGGGTTTCATGTCAACCCTGCAAGTTAAAAACTTCAATATCCTGAGTGAAATAGCTTTTTCCAATAACACAAGGCTAATAAAGAATTCCTCCGCATGAATTATTCCACAGAAGAATGTGGAGGAATTTCATGACTGACTTTCTTAAGAACAGCTTTAAACATCAACGTTTGTTCTGTATAATATTGATACCGTCTATCTGATGGTGGTTTTTACCAAAAGATTTGTACTCAGTCATTTGTTCCTCATTTTTACTATGAAAGTATCCAAAAAAGCTAGTCAAAATTCACTCATAGCCTTATAACAGCAGGTTTTTATGTAGATTGGAAATGCTTGAAATCACCCGCCGAGCTGAACGCTCCTCTCTTTTCTCATTTACAACCTTGTCAAACATTTTCGCTCTAGAAATAAGAACTGAATATAGAGCAATTCTATGACTGCATTAGCAGCAGAAAACTATTGCTTTTCCATGACGCCACATTGAGTAGAACAAGGCAAATGGCCTAAATGGCCTTTACTAGAGTGATGGTTGTTGAATGGTGTTACATACAGGCTAAGACATGCAATCCTCTCTCGATGTAAGACTTTGAGGGTTTTTCGCTTCTTTTATAATCTGGCAGAAGCAAATCAGGGCGTCTCGGACAAGTAATAGCACACATCTTCAACATGCTGCTAAAAAAACAATACTTTAGATGATATATATAAAAACATTAAACCTAAAAGCATTTAGGTGATCATTTCCTCACCAAGTTTTTAATGAATGATCAGTTTGTTGCTCAAATGATTGCTGATTAAACTGGAAAAATGTTCAACTTAGACTCAGTGTATTCAATTTTTGTCTGAGATACTGCAGCACTGATGCATTTGTTAAACAAAACACAGTATAGCCATATCTGAATTCATGAGATCATGTTATATATAGCCATATCACCAAAATGGCTATAAAACCAGTCTGTGATAAAGCATTAAGGCACTATATGACTTTTAGTCATTATGCTTTTCTGTTAATAAAGCTGCTTTCAAATGATCTGTATAATGAAAAGCACTATATAAATAAATTTGACTTGACTTGTGTTTCCAGATTTCCAGATTTAAGGCCTGGCAGCTTATAAAGAGCACAATAACTTTGCTTTGACAGAATTCACATTCTAATCCCATCGCAGACATTTTCTTTGAAAGCCAAAAACAACTTACACATAATTTTTTGCAACTAAAACTCATTCCTCAAATCACCCATCATCACACTTCCAGTTAAAAAAAAACAAACGGATTGTTTTTACAAGGAAACATCTGACTATAATGTGATGACCTGAATACATTTCTATGAAGTTCCGAGGAAACGAGAGAAAGTGAGAATGAAACTAACAGCAGGGGCGTGATAAAAAAAAGATTTGGAGTTGATGAGAAAAAGAAGACAAACAGATCAGGATGCAACAGAGGGAGGGAAAGAGATAGAGAGAAATAGAGAGAGAGATCATGAGATCTGGCAAGCTTTTGGGCTGCATCTGTATCTGTGACGAGTCCAGACGGTGTAGCTAGACTGGGGAATCACCCGACCACACACACACACACACACACACACACAGATGGTTTATCTCTGCACTAATGATGCTGAAAATGTCGAATGAACCCAAAGTGACTGCTAAACAAAACGTCCCACTTCCGATTTATGACTTTTTCGTCTTTCAGTCAAACTAACACTTCAGCAGTCATACGAAACCACTAAACAATTATTCAGTAGTACATGAATGTACATTCAGCATCACACTCATCACTTTATAGTCAACAACCATTTTCCTATCAAGAGTCATGGTAAACAATTTTGTAAAGTAACAGTAGTTATTGTAATAGGTATCATTAGCTAACAATGAATAATTTTAGAAGGTTTATTCATCATTATTAATTGGTAAATACATGATTGTTCACATAATACATGAACTAATGCTGACTTTAATAATTAAATTTTATTTTATTAAATGTATAAATATATTTATAAAATTCACAAAATACAAAAAATCTTACATTTAAAAATGTACTTATAAAACTTACAAAATAACAAAAATAAGACTTTACCTTTAAATATGAATGTACAGAAAATTTTAATTAATACAAGCAATATATTTATTTACATAAAACAAAATATAATAAAATATAACATAAAAACACAATAGAAATAAACATTAAACACTACCTTAAAACATTTCAAATAAATAAATAAATAAATAATAGTAGACTTGTAATATAAATAAACTATTAAAGCAAAGGAAAGTGCTGCCTGAATGTATTTTATCATTATACCATAAATGATCACATATAATAGCCTACTAGCCTTCAAAAAAATAAGAAAAGAAAAAAAGGCAATTTTAAAGAACAGGTAATAGGTAATTGGTAAATACATGATTGTTTACATTGTTTGCCCATAATACATTAACTAATGTTAACTTTAATAAATATATATAAAAAGAAATAGTATATTTAGAATATTTAAAAAATGTATTTATAAAATGAACAAAAAATAAGACTCTACCTTTAAATAAAATGTATATAAAATTTAAAAAACCCTATTATATTATATTAAATTATAAATATATAATTAAAATAAAAGTAAAACAGAAATAAATAAAAATAAGACACTACCTTTATTTTAAAAAATAAAAGCATATTTATAATATTGATAAAATATTTTAAAAAAATGAGTACTTTTTTATTAAATTTTATTTAATACATTTTATTAAAATGTTATATAACAAAATATAACAAAATATAACAAAAACAGAATAAACAAAACAATAAATAATACACTACCTTTAAATATTTCAAATAATTAAATAAATAAAAAATAGTATATTTATAATACTGATAAACTATTACAAATAAAAAAATAAATAATAGAAGAGAGTCTTTTAAGAGTGTCGCCCTGAATATCTTTTATCATTATACCATAAATTATTATATATAATGTATAGCCTTACAAAAAAAAAAAAAAAAAAAAAAAAAAAAAAAGAAAAAAAATTAGGTAATTCATAATACATTAACTAATGTTAACTTTAATAAATATATATATAAAAAATACAATATTATATTTATAATTTATTTTTAGATTTATATTTATAAAAAAACCCTATTATATTAGATTATATATTATGTTGTTATATTATATTATATTACATTATATTATATTATATTATAAATATTTAACAAAATCTAAAATAAAAGTAAAATAGAAAAACAAAAATACGACACTACCTTTAATTATTTAAAAAAGCAATAGTATATTTATAATATTAATAACAAAAATAATAAAAATAGAACAGAAATAAACAAAAATAATACACTACCCTTAAATATTTCAAATTATTAAATAAATAAAAGTATATTTATAATATTGATAAACTTTTCAAACAATTAATAATAATAAAAATGTGTCTTTTAAGAGTGTCGCCTGAATATCTTTTTTTCATTATCCCAGAAATTATCACATACAATGTACAGCCTTGAAAAAAAATAAACCACCATGGTGGTCTATATGACTGAAATGCATTCCAAGTGTTCTTAAGTTATGATAACTTGGGTGACCTGTTGCTTTAAGGATGATTTGACTTTCCAATATGATCAAAACTTCTACCAGACCACATACCGTAACTCTAGAAGTAGTCCACATTGTGTTCCTCAAGTGGTGCTCTCAGGCATTGATCTGGGAGGGGTGTCATCTTTAAGCTCATAATGACTGGGGCAGGGAGGAGCGCTGGAACACCTGATCCTGATCTGCCGTTTGGAGCCAAGTGTCAGCCAGAGGGAATTTAATACTGACACTTTCAGACAGAGTGATCTAGGGGAGACAGAATGGGGTTTATCTTCACCTCAGGAACATGCCAGCAGCTACATTCAAACAGATTTACACCTTACAGCTTCAATAAGTGATTTATATTCAGAGAAAACTGCTTAAGACTAAATAGTGTTGGATTTTCAGAAAACGTCAAACTCCACAAGACATCTTCATGAGTGCACTAGTCAATTAGCATGCAAAATGAAGACTTTGATACTTGTCGTAACCCAAAAAATCAGGCCACACATGATTAGCTAAGACTTGGAGTTAGGCTTTGCTCGTTCTGATTACAATAGGACACTGAGGGAATTAGCAAGTTAGCATTAAGCTCTGCAAAAACAACTTACAGGTTGCCTTTAAAAACAACTCATGTAGACATAATCAAACAACAATTAAGTTTAAATCTTTGTTTCCTACTGAAAATGGCTGGCAAAGCAAATCTAGCATTATGGTTTTGTCTTACCTCACTACACAATAGCGCTCAAAATGCCAACAATCATTGTGGTACCATGTCATTAGCATTTAACATGAACTGAAAAACAAAGCATCGCCAAAATCCATATGGGCAAGATCTGGCAACCATCTTGGTGTAATTAGGGCTGCAGCTCCAAACTGGACCTTAATCCATGTCTAAATGGACAATAGGATCCCTGTTAGTGGCCATCGGTAGTTGCACCATCTGTCCAAGTGATACAGTCTGCAGCAAGCGATACAATGGTGACACTGTACCATTTAATGTCAGACATAATTAGTATTATTGTTGTTAATGGTACAAGATAATTGGGAGTTGGAGGCCACAGATGAACCTGACACCCTCTGGTGGTGCACCACAGGCTAATGAAGCTCTCTGTGCCCGGGACGGATGCCAGGCCAAAAACTGACATCGTCAGCTCATTCAGGGCCGCTGATTACACAACCAGACTTTTAGTTTCAGGAGTGAAGTTTTAGAGGGTATTGAAACACATTATTGAAAGTTAATGGCAAACCAAAATCTGAATGGGTCAAAAAATGAAAATTGTGGCATTATTGATTCACCCTCATGCTGTTCCAAACCCATACGCTGTTATTTTTCCAGTGAAGTATAACATGAGAATTTAGTAGAATCTTCACACATTTAAAATACAAAAGTTGTGTGTTTACAAAAATCAATGCCAAATGCCTTGCTTCTCTCATATGTGCATGCAGTGTTATTTCATTCAACAGCTACAGTAGTTGGATTTCAACCTATTCCTCACATATAGACTAATTTGGAGTAGATGTCACAGTTACGTCACTTGCAGCGGCACGCATAGTGGTTGCAGACAAACACTGGTAACAAGTGGAAGTAAATGGGTAAAATCCATGGAATAAGAGAAAAAACTATTTTTGTGCCTTTTTGGTGTCAAAATCGGAATGCAAATTATTTTTATAGAATACTGTGATCAAAGATGCCATTTGAAGCTAAATGCATATGTTTAAAGGGGTTCTATTATGCTTTTTCACTTTCTGAATTTTAGTCAGTGTGTGGTGTGTATGTTTGGGCATAAAAAAGATCTACAAAGTTACAAATCTCAAAGTCCACTCCAAAGGGAGATATTTTATTTATTTTCTTTTAAAAGCCCTTTTCAAGAACTACAACGAATGGCTCTTTTGGACTACAGCGTTCGTTTTCCAGATGTTATGATGTCACAACGTGGTCCATTAGAATATCATTAAAATAAATCCCACCCTACGAAAATTCAAATGGTTGGGGGTTGGTAGGGACGAGGTTAGGGATTAGCCTAACTTTAGCGATGCAGCGCGGAGAGCAGCTTCTGAGACCCTTCAACGAGCCGCAGCGGCAGGTATAGGTATAACCACAAGCACTGACTAGAGGGACCGCGATCATCTCCGGTGGCTGCGTCAGAGCTGTAATGCGCCGCAGATGTGAACAGTGTGCGGTAAGAGATTCTCATCATACAGTGTAGATAGCTTTACTTATAACGCAAGTGTTTTTTAAAATGCATGAACTTGCACTAGGCTAGGCTAATCAGTGATGATGTTTTTATTGATAATGTTAATGTTAGGCTGCTTTTAGCCTTATGCTGGAGCTGGTTTCGGGAAATTAAACTAAGTATGTAAATAATTACATAAATTAGCATGTATCTGCGATCTCGTAAAAAGGACATCTCTCCGGGGTTCTCTGCAACCATGATGCGCACGCATCCCGAATGTTTACAATTCGATAACTGGTCTATACAGTGGGGGAAAAGTTATTTGATCAACTGCTGATTTTGTACGCTAGCCCACTGACAAAGAAATGATCAGTCTATAATTTTAATGGTAGGTTTATTTGAACAGCGTGAAACAGAATAAAAAACTAAATAAAAAAAAAAAAAAATGCATTTCAGCAAGTTATACATTGATTTGCATTTTAATGAGTGAAATAAGTATTTGAACCCTTCGCAAAACCTGATTTAGTACTTGGTGGCAAAACCCTTGTTGGCAATCACAGAGGTCAGATGTTACTTGTAGTTGGCCACCAGGTTTGCACACATCTCAGGAGGGATTTTGTCCCACTCCTCTTTGGTTTCGAGGCTGCATTAGGAGACTTGAACCTTTAGCTCCCTCCACAGATTTTCTATGGGATTAAGGTCTGGAGACCTTAATCCAGGACCTTAATGTGCTTCTTCTTGAGTTGTGTTTCGGGTCATTGTCATGCTGGAATACCCATGCACGACCCATTTTCAATGAGGGAAGGAGGTTCTCACCTAAGATTTGATGGTACATGGACCCGTCCATCGTCCCTTTGATGCGGTGCAGCTGTCCTGTACCCTTAGCAGAAAAACACCCCCAAAGCATAATGTTTCCAGTTCCATGTTTGACGGTGGGGGTGGTGTTCTTGGGGTCATAGGCAGCATTCCTCCTCCTCCAAACATGGTTGAGTTGAGTTGATGCCAAAGATCTTGATTTTGGTCTCATTTGACCACAACACTTTCACCTAATTCTTCTCTGAATCATTCAGATGTTCACTGGCAAACTTCAGACAGGCATGTACATGTTTTTTCTTGAGCTGGGGAACCTTGTGAGCACTGCAGAATTTCAGTCCTTCACGGTGTAGTGTGTTACCAATTGTTCTCTTGGTGACTATGGTCCCAGCCGCCTTGAGATCATTGACAAGATCCTCCTGTGTAGCTCTGGGCTGATTCCTCACCATTCTAACGATCACTGAAACTCCACAAGGTGAGATCTTGCATGGAGCCCCAGACCAAGGGAGATTGAGTTATTTTGTGCTTCTTCCATTTGCGAATAATCGCACCAACTGTTTTTCACCTTTTCACCAAGCTGCTTGGCTATGGTCTTGTAGCCCATTCAAGCCTTGTGTAGGTCTATAATCTTGTCCCTGACATCCTTGGACAGCTCTTTGGTCTTGGCCATGGTGGAGAGTTTGGAATCTGATTGACTGATTGCTTTTGTGGACAGGCATCTTTTAAACCGGTAACAAACTGAGATTAGGAGCGCTGCCTTTAAGAGAGTCCTCCTAATCTCAGCTCAGTACCTGTATAAAAGACACCTGGGAGCCAGAAATCTTGCTGATTGATAGGGGATCAAATACTTATTTTCACTCATTCATTTTTTTTTGTTATTCTATCTCTCACTGTTCAAATAAACCCACCATTAAAATTACAGACTGATAATTTCTTTGTCAGTGGGAAAACATAGAAAATCAGCAGGAGATCAAATTATTTTCCCCCACTGTAGCTATCACATGATTTGACTTTGAAAAGACTTTGAATACAAAGTATCAGTTTTGTCTAACAATTTTTACAGCATTAATATATGCAAAAATCCAAAACTAATATTGTGAAATATTTTTTCAATGTAAAATATGTTTTCTATGTGAATATATTTTAAAATGTAATTTATTCCTGTGATGCAACCCGAATTTTCAGCATCATTACTCCAGTCTTCAATGTCACATGATCCTTCAGAAAACATTCTAATATGCTGATTTACTATCAATGTTGAAAACAGTTGTGCTACTTGATATTTTGTTGGAACCTGTGATATTTTTTCAGGATTCTTTAACAAATAAAAGTTAAAAGAACAGCATTTATGTAAAATAGAAATCTTTTATAAACTACCATTTAAAGTTTGTTCAGTAAATTTTTATTCTTTCTATTTTTTGAAAAAAAAAAACAAAAAAAAAAAAACTTTTATTCACCAAGGATGTGTTCAATTGATAAAAAGTGATAGCAAAGACTTTTTATTATTAGAAAATATTTCTATTTTGAATAAATGCTGTTCTATTTAACTTTTTATTCATCAACGAATCCAGAAAAAAAAAAATCACTGTGTCCAACCTTGATAATAAAAGTAATAATTCAGCTTATTAGAATGATTTCTGAAGGATCATGTGACAAGACTGACATAATGGCTGATGAAAATTCAGCTTTGGATCACAGAAATAACGTTTATTTTGAAATATATTAAAATAGAAAACCATGATTTTAAACTGTAATAATATTTCACAATATTACTGTTTTTTCTGTATTTTTGATCAAGTGAATGCAACCTTGATGAGCATAAGAGAATTCTTTAAAAAACGTAAAAAAAACGTAAAAAAAACATAAAAAACGTATTTATATAGAAATCATATATGTAATACACTACCGTTCAGGTTTGGGGTCAGTACATTTTTATTGTTTCTTTTTTTTCTTTTATTCTCCAAGGATGTATTAAATTAATAATTAAAAGTTTCTTAAAAGTTAATAATAAATAATTTACATTGTTATAAAATATTTATATTTTGAATAAACACTGTACTTTTTAAACTTGTTATTCATGAAAGAATTCTGAAAAAAAGAAAAAAAAAAATAACAGGTTCCAAAAAATATTTGGCAGCACAACTGTTGATATTATCCAACATTGATCATTCAAATAATAAATCCGCATATTAGAATGATTTCTGAAGGATCATGTGACACTTAAGACTGGAGTAACAGCTGATAAAAATTCAGCTTTTCATCACAGGAATAAATTCTATTTTATGGTATGTTAAAATAAAAAACATTATTTTATATTGTAAAAACATTTTGCAAATTACTGTTTTTTTCTATATTTTTAATCAAATAAATGCAGCCTTGATGAGCATAAGAGACTTCTTTAAAGACTATTACAAGTCTTACTGAACCCAAACTTTTGAACGGTAGTGTACATACACAACCATGTTTTGTTTTGAAGTCATGAAGAACAGACTAAAAAGTTAGTCAGGGAAAATCATTCCCTCTGGAACTTATCCTTTCATATATTTTGACTTTTCATTAAATAGATAAGAATAAATTCCTGTTACTCTACAAGACAAAGCCCTCACAATGACCGAGATGCCACCACAATCTGGGAGGTCGAGTAGCAGCATATGTGTCGCCTGAAGGAAGTCAGCTGTGCGCTCCTTTACACAAGTTGCTTAAAGGCAGATCCACACTGATTGTGAATACCTAACATTGTGTGTTAGTATTTTGGTTACAAGTTATTTTTACCTATCAGTAATGCAGCACTCCTCACCTTAACACATTCTACCACGATTTTCCCTCAACATCAGTGCTAAGCTATTGCACACAGTCAGTCTGGTCATGCTTAAAAGGCCTCAGAATATTTATCTCATCACCATTACAACTGTTACTGTGATGGACAAATTGGATCACCCACAGAAACACACAGCCAATAACGGCTTTTATGAAATGTGCAACCATGTTATTAGTTAGAATGGTTAATTGCACAATTACTATGTGCAGCTGAGTTGGGCATGTTTGATGTGACATTTGATCTTGCTTACCCTTGATCACCCTTGAATCCCGACGGTCTTGATTATCTTCGCCTGTACATGGAGTGTCCTTGGAACTGAACAAGAGAAAGACATAACGAAAAAGAGAATAAAAGACAGACAGATGTGCACAAACACGTTTTGCTCCAAGGCATTTTCTCCTTAGATGGAAGGGCTGAAATTGAGAAGAACAACTGCATCTTCCCAGGACTGTCAGTGGAGTGTTTTATGTTGTGTGTATGTGTGTGTTCCCTAATGATGGGCACTTTGATTTGTGTCGTAAGAGAAGAAGTGTACGGTGCAGGAGTTTCTGAGGTCAGATTCTCATCACTGCAGCAACCTTTTACCTGAGGAGACAGACATGTGTTTGGTCTAGCTGAATGTGAATGAGTATGTATGGGTGTGAAACAGAGCAGAAAAAAAATACAAAGAGAGACAAAGTGCAAAACACAGATGGAGAGATAAAAAACGAGACAGATGTACCTTCTAGAAACAGACTCAGGTGTGTGGACAACATTCTAATTAAAGTAAAAGCTTTACAAGAAACATCATTACATAGCTGTCTTATTACCAATAAAAGTAACCATATACAGTTGAAGTCAAAAGTGTACATACACCTTGCAGAATCTGCAAAATGTTATTTTACCAAAATAAAAGGGATCATACAAAATGCATGACCTGAATAAGATATTTCACACAAAATGCATTTACATATAGTCCACAAGAGAAAACAACAGATCAATTTATAAAAATGAACCTGTTCAAAAGTTTACATACATTTGATTCCTAATACTGTGTTGCTACCTGAATGATCAACAGCTGTTTTTTTGTTTGGTGATAGTTGTTAATGTGTCCCTTGTTTGTCTTGAACAGTTGAACTGGCCACTGTTCTTCAGAAAAATCCTTCAGGTCCCACAAATTCTTTAGTTTTTCAGCATTTTTGTGTATTTTGAACCCTTTCCAACAATGACTGTATAATTTTAAGATCCATCTTTTCACACCGAGGACAACTGAGGGACACATATGCAACTATTACAGAAGGTTCAAATGCTCACTGATGCTTCAGAAGGAAACGCAATGCACTAAAAGCTGGGGGTGAAAACTTTTGAACAGAATGGAGATGTGTACATTTTTCTTATTTTGTCTAAATATCATATTTTTTTCATTTAGTACTGCCCTTCAGAGGCTAAAAAAGATACTTACATGTTTCCCAGAAGACAAAATAAGTAAAATTTAGATGAAAAGATGGATCTCAAAATCCATCTTTTCATCTAAAAGATGGATCTCAAAATCATACAGTCATAGTTGGAAAGGGCTCAAATACACAAAAATGCTGGAAAACCAAATAATAGGTGTGACCTGAAGGATTTTTCTGAAGAACAGTGGGCAGTTTAAATGTTCAAGACAAACAAGGGACTCACAAACAACTATCACCGAACAAAAAAACATATTTTTCTTACACAAATGCATCGATTTGCTTCAGAAGGCCTTTATTAACATCCGGAGCTGTGTGGACTACTTGATGACGGATGGATGCACTTTATTGGACTTCAAAATCTCAAGAGCCATTGTAAATGTTGGAAGAGCCAGGATATTTTTAATATAACTCCGACTGTATTCATCTGAAAGAAGAAAGTCATACTGTATACACCTAGGATGGCTTGAGGGTGAGTAAATCATGGGGTAATTTTAATTTTTGGGTGAACTATCCCTTAATGTAGTTAACTAATATTAACAAATTGAAATTTTATTGAGAGGTATTACTGTGCATTACATATTTTCAGCCCAGCTTCAATTCAGGGAAGCAAATGTGAATTTACAACCAGCTTACCTTGGAAAAAAGGAGTGGTTATAAATAGTACTGAAACAAAACTCTAAAAGCACAAACAAAATATTTGGATGAGTCAGTGCATACTCATTTACACGAAACATTCATGCCATGCTGATTGCCATTCAGAAATGTTCTGAATGCAACCTGCAGACAATAAGAACAACAGTAAGGCTGTTAAAATAAGAATGGTTTATTAAGTTTCATTCTGGTAATTGTCATTCATGATTCGTTTACATGTTTGTAATCATTCTAAGGTAAACACGATTGGTACTGTTGTTTCCAACAATGATAACTGCTTTCGTTCTCGTCCGCTCCATTCTCACCAGCCGAAACTCTCACGCAAGCTTGAGTATTTAAAACCTACAAATGTGTATCTAAATGCATATGAAAATGCCAAAACGCGCACGCTTTCATACGATCCCCTGTAAAGTGCACACTCATAAGACACATACGCAGACACATTTACATAGACATTCACTCTTGACATTGTCTGCAGCGGTCTGAGGAATGCGTATTCATTCCATTACCATTACTGCACTGAAGCTCCGCCCATTCAATAAACCCCTCCCCAAAAGCCCCCCAGCCCTGCCCACCAATATAGACTACAACAATCTCATACTGTCCTATATGAAGATAATGCACCTATTTCAACTGAGAGCAATAGATGAGATGCATTTGATTTTTTCTGTAATTATGAGCTGCTGGCACATGAACAGAAATAAAGGCCATGAAATGAACAAAAACAAACAAAATAATTTGGCATTAGCAAAGACGAGGAAAGATCCCTCAAGAAACCAGACGAAAACTCACAAAGTTTCAAAAAAGGATCAAATGATCAATAAATAACTCAATAAATTAAGTATATAAAGTAACATACTCAAAGAGCAGTTAAATATGTATTGTACGGTAAAAACTAATTCTGCATCGCAATTCTTCGATATAAAACAGCGAATTGCAGTTTACGACTTGTCCGCTCTTACAAAAATGGCCACTATGCTAATCAGTGGCACTGACCAATCCAGTACCTTCCCTTGATGACACGTACACACTATAGCAAATAAAAGCCTATCTATACATCTACCACTCATTCGATTCTCTTTCAGTATGTGCGCTGCTTGATGACCAAACTTTTTCGGTCACACAATGTACAAAAGTGATGGTCTCTGACCGATAATGTGCCTCTAGTTTCCAAGTTCAGCACTGGAACTAGGAAACTAGATGGAAAGCGTTCCCATTACAGCTCACAGACGAGACTCCAGCCCGTCAACTAGCAGAAACAGCAGCCGGGCCTTTCTGTGATCGATTCATAAGCCTAACACCTGAACTTAGTGACTGGCAAATGAGTTTTATTGATTTCTGCTGCAGCACTATCAATGACTGACACATATTGCAGTCACATAGGTATGGGTTGTGACAGAATGTTAAGACAGGATCAAAGGTCTCCAATACTCTTCGAGTCCCTCAGCTGAGATCAAAGGTCAAAGCGCTGACCACTATAGTGCTTGTCGTATCCATTTGAGCTCATGTCAATCTCAAAATGTCCACCTCAAGAGCAGTCTGGATATGTTCATTGAAGATGAGAACAGACGTAGCTAGAGGTAGAGACCTCACTGTCTATCCGGATTAGTTTTATTTTTTTTAATTCTCCGCGATTATGTTTGAGAAGAGTGGACGTTCCATCACGAAGGCAAATTCTGAAATCAATGCATGTTGTCCTTATTCGTAAGGTCCAAAATTGTGGAGACAAAGGCCACTATTTGGGTGCGGTAGATCTACAATTAGCTCCCACGTTTAGGGCTCGACTAGTGGTTAATCTGTTCTGATTGGATAATCTCCCGCACAGGTTGAACGAAAGGCGATCTTTTTTTTTGGAGTGCTCGGGACTGCTGGCTCAGAAATGTCAGAGAGAGAGAAGGAGACGGTTGCTAGGACACAAGGAGAGCAGCGAGGAGAAGCGTCGCCACAGTGATTAACAGTCGGTCTCCAGACGGACTGCTGCCGCTGACGCTCTTCTCCAGTTTAGGGATCTCAGGGTTAAACTCGTCTGAGAGAGAGAGACACAGAGATCAAAGAAAGAAAGAAAGAAGTTAATAAGCATCTTAAGACCTTTTTATACTGATAAAAAGTCTATAAAAACTATATAAGTCAACTAAGAGTAAAATATTTTAAAACATATACATTTTTTATAGAGGTTAATACTTTTATTCAGCAAGGATACATTAAAATGATGCAAAGTGACAATAAAAACATTTACAATGTTACAAAAGAGTCTTTTGTTTAAAAAACTTTATATTTAATGAATCCAGAATTAAAGTTTCATGATTTTCACCAAAATATGAAGCACTGATAATAATAAATGTTTCTTAAGCAGCAAATCAGCATATTGAAGAAGTTCACTTTCAGAACAAACATTTACAGATGATTTACTCACCCCCTTGTCATCCAAGATGTTTGTGTCTTTCTTTCTTCAGTCGATAAGAAATTATGTTTTTTTATCTAGCTAAACGATCTGTCATTTTTGAAACAAATTGACAATTTATATACTTTTTAATCTCAAACGCTCATCTTGTCTAAGTCTGCATGAACTTTTTTCTGGTTCAATATGGTCAAGACAGTTAGGGTATGTCAAAAAAAACTCCAATCTTTTCTTGCCCAACTTTAAAATCATCCTACATCGCTGCAGAAATACTGACCCTGTGTTTACAAAGTGAACATGCAAAGAAGATCAAACACCCTTTACAAAAAAATGGTAAACCAGCTATGTAGGATGATTTTGATGATGAAGAAGAATTTTTCTGACATACAGAGCATTTGAGGTTAAAAAGTATAAAAATTGTCAATTTGTTTTTTAAAAAAACGACTGATCGTTTCGCTAGAAAAGACCCTTCTTCCTCAGCTGGGATCGTTTAGAGCCATTTGAAGCTGCATTTAAACTGCATTTTGGAAGTTCAAACTTGGGGGCACCATTGAAGTCCACTATATGGAGAAACATTCTGGAATGTTTTCCTCAAGAAACGTAATTTCTTATCGATTGAACTTCGAAAGAAAGACATGAACATCTTGGATGACATGGGGAGTGAGTAAATTATCTGTAAATTTTTGTTTTGAAAGTGAACTTCTCCTTTAAAATGATTTCTGAAGGATAATGTAAAACTGAAGACTGGAGTATCTGAGTACCGTCACAGGAATAAATTATATTACAAAAAAACAAAACAAAAAACACACAAATTCTCGTCTTGCACTAGCTCAACCTCACGCATTACATAATCATGCTGGAAAGGTCACGTGTGATGTAGGTGAAAGTAGGGCTGGGCGACATGGCAAAAAATTTCCATCTCGATTTTTTCAGAACGTTTGACCGATTCTCGATTTTTAAAATGATTTTTAACTAGCCAACTTAAAATGTAAATACAACATGATTCAAGTAAATTTTCTTTATTAACCGTCTAGTTAAAGAAAATTCTATTCCAAGTGCACCACTCATGAAGTTGTCAACATGATGTAAATGTACAAATCATTTGTCAACTACAACTACATCTTGTACAAACTTGTCTTATATATAATATATGTTAAGAAATAAAACGAGGACAATGCTTTAAAAAAATCTCGAAAGTCAAGGTAATTCAAATTCATAACACTAATAGACTATTCTTATATACTATAAATGTTCTGTAAAAACAATAAACAGCAGCTTTCAGCCTGTTACCATGATGCAAACAAGGTTTTCTATTTGACTGCACTGCTTTTCCATAGTTTTTTCTATGTAAACATGGACATGTTTGTTGTACTCGCATCTCTTGCAGTGTCATTATAAAAATGCGGTGCTCAAGTTAAAAGAAGTTCACTCTCATCTTCTTGCATGTTTATCCTATTCCACTGCCCGTGTCACATCTTTGTCAACACAAAAGTACGTTCTGTGTGAATGGCGCCTAGCGATATGAGCGTGTCACATGTGAGCGGTTAATCATAGGTGGAAGAACCAACCCAGTGTTTACAATGCGAACATCCAAAGAAAGTCAAACACCCTTTACATAAAGGCAAAACAATGATGTCAGACAATTTTGAAGTTGGAGGAGAAAATGAGATGTTTTTCACCCTACCCTACCTTTCTGAACCAAAGTGCACAGATGAAGAACTAACAATGTGTGATCTTTCCAACATTATTATGTAATGCGTGAAGTCAAGGATGCATTTGTGGATAAAAAGTATATAAATTTTACTTTTTTTTAGAAAATGACAGATAGTTTCACTAGATAAGACCCTTATTACTTGGCTGTGATTGTGTAGAGCCCTTCAAAGCTGTATTGAAACTGCAATTTGGACCTTTAAACCATTGGCCACCATTGAAGTCCACTATATGGAGAAAAATCCTGGAATGTTTCCTTAAAACCCTTGATTTCTTTTAGACTGAAGAAAAAGAAATCTTAGACGACATGGGGGTGAGTAAATTATCTGGAAATTTTTGTTCGGGAAGTGAACTAATACTTTAACTGTCAATCTCTCGCTGAGCAATGGCTAACTTTAGCTCTTTATTTCCATTTCCATCCTGTCAGGCTGATCTTGAGCAGGGAGAAGAGAAGAGAAGGTTTGGAAATTATTGAAAAAAGCCATTGCAACCAAAGTTAGACCTCAAAGTTAGACGTTGACAAAGACGTTAAATTATCACCTACTAAACATCAGCAAACGACAAAAGGGAGCAGGGGAAATAATGATTCCTCTTTGAGTAATGTCATTACCTACAGCAACTGTAATGGTTTCCCTACAGCCTTCTGCGAATATAAGGAAGATAAAACTCATCCATTCATTTTCTGTATTATTACTGGCCCCAAAGCTCTATAACATTCTACAATGGTTATTGATGATGAGAATAATCACTTAGAAAGAGAGAGACAGAGAAAAGAAGAAATAAAGGCGGCAAAGCGGAGGCAAGATAGCGAGAGAGAAATCTTATCTAGCAAACCAGGAGATATAATTGTGCAGAGAAGACTGGAAAGGATATCAGACAGAAATAAACAAAGAAAATGTGACATTTCTTATCTGCAGCAGCCACGCTGAATGTTGATAAAGGACGCTCGGGCAGTTAGAGGTTAAACACGTTGCTGTGATAGCAGACGTGAGTGAACATAGACACACAGCTCAACGGACGTATCAGCGGAGCCGTGTCAACACATCATGGAAATGTCTGCAATTTGTTATTGCTTATGTTCACAGGTAAAAATCCAAATGGACTGGTTCTGTTCTCTGTGTGACAAAGTAGGACGTGTTCCTGGATCAACATCTTTTGTTGGGCCTGGAACAACATTCCTGTCAAACAAATATAGTCTTGTACCCTAGTGGTTCTCAACTAGTTTTGCTTAAGGACACGGATTTAACGTGGGACAACAAGTGCTGACCCAACACTGTACCAGAATTGTTAAAAGTGCAAAAGTAAACAAAAAATATTCTAGGTGTGAATCCAAGATGCACTGTAAAAAATGATGGCCTTATACTGGTATAGAACAGTAGAGAGCTGACAAGAAAGCACTGGGTGGAGAGAGGGAAGTGGCATCGGCAAAGGACCTCAAGATGGGAATTGAACTTGGGTCGCCATGAGCATAGTTGTGCTATATGTTGGCGCACCAACCATATGGCTATTAGCGCTGACATAAGTGACCCTGGACCACAAAACCAGTCTTAAGTGACACAGGTATATTTGTAGCAATAGCCAACAATACATTGTATGGGTCAAAATTATCATATTTTTCTTTTATGCCAAAACTCATTAGGATATTAAGTAAAGATCGTGTTCCATGAAGATATTTTGTAAATGTCCTACCGTAAGTATATCAAAACTTAATTTTTGATTAGTAATATGCATTGCTAAGAACTTCATTTGGACAACTTTAAAGGGGACTTTCTTTTCTTTCTTTTTTTTTGCACCTTCAGATTCCAGATTTTCAAATAGTTGTATTTCAGCCCAATATTGCCCTATCCTAACAAACCATACATCAATGGAAAGCTTATTTATTCAGTTGATTTCAGATGATGTATAAATCCCAGTTTTAAAAAAATGACCTTTATGACTGGTTTGTGGTTATTTACATTCGGATAAGCACTGACATTCTGGATTCGTATGGCAATAAAATCACTGAATTCCCCCAGTAAATGGTGAAAATAACTTACGTCATCATAAGAAACAATTACCAGCCAAATAGGGCATAAGATGGTAAAAATGCTATGGAAAAAATCTGTTAATTAGTCAACATTAGGTTCCCTTAATAGATACAGTAGGGGTTCACACCTGAGGAACCTTTTCATAG
Source organism: Labeo rohita (assembly GCF_022985175.1). Taxonomy (NCBI): domain Eukaryota; kingdom Metazoa; phylum Chordata; class Actinopteri; order Cypriniformes; family Cyprinidae; genus Labeo; species Labeo rohita. The sequence goes on from NC_066887.1 coordinate 26,020,309, forward strand.
TTCCTAGAACTACTGGTGGAAGTTTGCACTTTTTGGCGGGTTCGCACCACAGGAACTAGTAACAGTTTTAATTCTAGGAATTCCGTTTGGGGGAACTAAATTAGCCCCTATTTCAGAGTAGGCTGTAAAACAGTTCTAAAAGAACTACCTGTGATGTAACTGTATTCTGATTGGCTAAATGAATACGAAACACCTGCATTTTTTTTTACAGAAACCATGCCTTTTAAAAAGCCATGTAAACATATTTACTCCACAAACATGCAAAACAGCGATAGCAGCATTACCTGTTGTCTAAAGTGTTGTGGTCTTTTCTCAGTCTTGTTTAAATGGGACGCTACAAGTTGTAATAGTAGATTTCGTCTCTTAGCCCAACTTTTTGTTCTTACAATTGCGTAAATTGTGTATTTGCATTCCACCTCAGTTATCATGAAACCCACAACAAAAAGAGCTCTGATCACAGCATCCTCCATTTACCGGCTTTTGACAGTAAATGGAGTAAATGGATTTGTAAATGGCCTCTTCAGAGTTCCTGCTGCTGGTGCGAATGCAACCAGGAAAATGGCCCAAGGGGGACATTGGTTCTCTAGGAACCACCATGCTGGCTAGTTCCTAGAACTGACTTCCTAGAAATACGCAGTGCAAAAGCCCTTGGTGAAAAACTGGAATAGATCTAACAGATTCATCATATGGCTTTCTCTTTACACCTCTGTTAATGTGGTGGTTGTCAGTATGTGTTAAAGCATAGAAAAAAAGTTTAGTAGCAGTGTGGTTATGCTAATTTTGCAGATTTACTGGTTTAAACTTTCTTTAAAAATGTTTACAGTATCTAAAAAAGCTACCAGTTTTATTTTGTAAAAACAGGATTTTTTGTTTATATTTTAAAAGCGTATGAATGTTATGCATGCAGTATCTCAAGATCTGCACAAAAATGAGGAAAACTGGCTACTGAAATGCATTTCAATTTCCATGACTGAACAACAATATGGAAAATCAATGGGGCATGTGCTGTATAGTACATTTAGAAATCCCGACCAGGATTTGTCCAGGAAAAAGGGGCTGTATGCTCACCCAACCACTTGCCTATCAATTCTACATATGTCTACAGTAGCCTCTTAGCCAAATAAAAAGGAAAAAAGACAAAAATTGCTTTAGCTTTCTGCTGTTTCACCCTTTTGGCTGAAACTAGCACATAATTTCCTTCCCTGTGACTTGGCAAGCTGAAATAAGAAACACGAGGTCTCCTGGGTCTCTAAAGCTGTGTTAGACTTTGGAAGTCTTTTCAGAATAGTGATTATCCATTGCTTTTTTGACATCCGTAACCCTGTCTTATCATATCTGTTTCATTGAGGATAATCCCCGACTGGAACGCGCTATGTAATGTGTGCTATGCACAGACTTAAGCAGAATGAATGTTATAATGCAGCGTCAGCACAAATTATTGTATTACGGAGTTGTTGACAGAAATCAAAGTAAAACATACTTTTCAAGACTGCTACACATGGATTTTTTCTTTTATAATAGGGCAGTTGACCTGTCAGCAATGTTTTTTATTAAATACAGTTTGGGAAAGCTAACAAGATGTTGACAGCTTTAGAAGTAGGAGGCGTACAAACAGAGGATCATTTGTTCATGTGGTGTATGTGTGTCATAAATGGATACAAGAATCAGTTTCCATTTTAATGGCCTGTGCATTACACACACACACACACACACACACACACAAACATACACATACAGACAGACCTACTGCTAGAGAGCTTTTGGATGCCTAGGGCAGTATAAAGTGCCAGCTATTTGTTTTGTTATGTGTTTTAGCAAGGGCATGTGGGCGTTGAGCCAAGCTGCGCATCCTGCAGTGTGTCTGGATGACCTGTCCTGTGATCCTGATGTGAACTTGGGTTTCTGGGTATTTACTGGATCTACATTTCTAATGCATTTATAATGAGCCTCACTGAACATTTACAGCTCGATTTCTCAGAATAAAAATATTTGAGTGTGCATGACAAAGCAAAAACAGAGAGAATGAATAAATGCTTTCATTTGTTTGTTATTAATCATCCCCTGGTCACAGGATGGTATCTGGCTTAATGGTCATCCTGGCTTTTATGAGAAATTTCAAATACTCACAAGGCAGATTAAAATGGGAAACAGACATTTTTCTGAGAGCAAATGAACATACTTACATACTTCTATAAAGCCAGTGTGTGTGCAGGCTTGTTTATGTGTGTGTTCACTCACCGATGTCATGCAGTTTGGGTCTGACAGTGTAGTCAGGTGGACTCTGGTTTGAGTCGTCATCTGCATTAGAGACTGTAGCAAAGAAAACACATGATTGAGTGTATACAGTGGCCCCAAAGACTATTTGGACACTTTTATGGTATTTTTCACCCAGAAATGAAAATTTGTGGAACATTAACCCAACCTCAGGCCACCCAAGATGTACAGATTTGAAGAAATTTAGCATTACATCACTTGCTTAGCAATGGATCCTTTGAAGTGAATGGGTGCCATCAAAAATGACAGTCCAAACAACTGATAAAATCATCACAATAACCCACAAGTAATCCACATGACTCCAGTCCATGAATTAACCTTGGGAAATGAAAAACTGTTTGTAATAAACAAATTCATCATTAAAACATTTTTAAATGATGAGTCCTCTATCCATAATATTGCTTTCTCCAGTAAAAGCCAACTTATCTGAATCAGGAGAGAAATATGTACAGATCAAGCATGGTTTACATGAGAAAAACAGTCCAAAATAAATTTGAAATAAATGTGGGTTTTGATGTGAAAGAACAACAGGGGATGGACTTTTACTAAAAGAAGTGTTACAGCGAGAGGCAACTGTTTTATGTTAAAAAGCTGATGGGTTTGTTTTTTGCAAACAAGCAGTCGCAAGACATTAATTGTGAGTTGTGTGGATTACTTGTGGATTATTGTGATGTTTTTATCAACTTTATGGACTCTCATTCTGACGGCACCCATTCACTGCAGTGGATCCATTGGTGAGAAAGTAATGTAATACCAAATTTCTCCAAATCTGTTCCGATGAAGAAACATGGATGACCTCAGGGTGAGTACATTTTAGCAAATTTTCACTTTTGTGTGAACAATTCTTTTTAAAATAAATAAATAAATGTCCCTGTATTAAATAAAACAACAACAATAAAATCACTGTAAATTACAGAAGCTCGAACAAGTGATGTGTTAACGCTGTATTAAGATAATAAATTAGATGCATTTTGCATTACAAACAATAGCATGTCTTAGCAGATTATTTCATACTATTCTAAATAAATAAATGAACACATTTATGAATATTTGTCAAACTCATATAGGGTTTTCACGCCGCGTCATCAGTCGGCCATATTGGCGGCACTGAACATAAACAATGCCGCTGAACCGAACAGAACTTGCATATTTTGATGATTATTGCTGCTGAAAATATAAAAAACTGTCACATTTTGAGCTTCATCAATCAGTCAGACCAGGAAAAACATTTGGAGTTCTATAGACTGCCAAAAGTCATAACAAATCAAGGAGAAGAGTGCAAAAAAACTGAGGAACAAAAGGCATTTGTGCTTGGCAAAACTGAACCAGGATTTCCACGGCAAAAATCCCTTATTTATACACAACACTCATTCAAACATCACATGGTAATTATGTACAGCATGTAAACACAAGACATTTACAAATATAAACTGAGAAATATCAGTGATTCATGTAAATAAACTTGTGTTCAAGAGCTGCATGAGTTATGCTATCAAAAAAAGAGACAGCAAAGAGTGACAAGAGAAACTGAAAGAGAGAGCAGCGGATGAGAAAACCTCTCCACACATGGCTCTGATCAAAGAGGCCACAAAACGTGTTCAAGCATTAAGTTCTGAAAATAATTTTCTCACACACAAACACACATTAAACCCATCATCATGAACTTCTATTGCGGTTTGCATGATTTTTGTTTCTGTGTCTCTGTGTGATAACGCTCACCTGTAGAACAGCAGACAAACACCCGCAGTCTTAAACAGCTGTGTCCGTGGTGATGGATTGGTGTAGCTGCAGCAACACAAGACAGCACAAACATTAACCTACTGCCACCTTCTGGACAATGACATGCACTGATATCACTTTTAGAATCTTGCTACCTACTACCTCAAGTTCTTCCAATCTGTACAAGTTTCTTTCCTCTGTTGAACCCAAAAGAAGATATTTTGAAGAAGTTGTTAACCAAACAGTTGCTGGTAGCCATTTACTTCCATTGTATTTGTTCCTTACTATGGAAGTCAATGGCTGATAGAAATGGTTTGGAACAATATTTATTCATACTGCCATTATGTATACATACTCATAACGTTAGTCCAGGTTTTTTGCACCAAAAACAGCCCTGAATTCATGTTTTATGATAATTTCTGTCCCTACTCTGACCATTAAACTGAAACAATTTGTTTTTGCTATTGTACCTTTAAGTCTTCTAAATTTACAGTTCCAGTCAAAAGTTTTTGAACAGTAATTTTTAATGTTTATTTGATTCAAAGTACAGCAAAAAAAGTCAAATTTTGAAATATTTTTTTTAAAAATAATATTTAAAATAACTGTTTTCTATTTGAATATATTTGAAAATGTAATTTATTCCTGTGATTTCAAAGCTGAATTTTTTGTATTATTACTCCAGTCACATGATCTTTCAGAAATAATTCAAATATTATGATTTGCTGCTCAAAAAACATTTATTATTATTATTATTATTATTATTATTATTTAGAATAAATTATTATTATAATTATATAGAAATTATTATTTCTATTTTCTGAAATAGAAATCCTTTGGAATTCTTTGATCAATTTAAATCAATTTTACATTTATTGACCCCAAGCTTTTGAATGGTATAGTGTATAATGTTACAAAATATTGTTATTTTCTTGTTATGCTTATCTTTGGATCTTTCTATTCATCCTAAAAAGGTACTCAACTGTTTTAAATATTGATAATAATAATACAAAATGTTTCTTGAACAGCAAATCAGCATATTAGAATGATTTCTAAAGGATCATATGACACTGAAGACTGAAGTAATGATGCTTAAAATTCAGCTTTGATCACATGAATAAATGAATAGAAAACAGTTATTTTAAATAGTAGAAATATTATTTGATCCAAATATACTTTGGATCAAATAAATGCAGGCTTGGTGAACAGAAGAGACTTCTTTAAAAACCTAAAAATTCCTACTGTTCAAAAACTTTTGACTGGTTGCGTAAAGGAGCGCAGAATAACTAACTTTGCACATGAAATGAGTAGAAACCTGGTTTAAAGTATCTCCACGCTTTATTTCAAAATAGCAAAGCAAACAATATAGCCTCTTTAAAGTATCCAAGGCAAAGCTCCTTCTGCTGAGATAAAACAAACACTAAATAAATAACATTGATCAAAACAGATATGGTGTACATTTATTAAATTATCCATTTCCACAAGCTGCAGATACCATCTGTGATTGATGAATTGGCCCCAAACGAACTCCCCTGAGCTCAGACGAAGATAACGTTTCTTGTTTTCAGGTTGATAAACATATGGGCCACGTTATCATAGAAATGTTTGCTCGCGATACCATTTTTCAATACCAAATAGTTGTCATACCATCGCTAATAACCTGCCTACAGACCGCACTAATGAAGACGACTATTAGCATTAGGCGGGACATGCATCAGAAAATCATCATTAGCAATGCTCTATTAACACTCAGTTTATGGTCTGCATTAAAAAAGTTTTCAATCAAAACGGGCGCGCTCTAATTGGTAGCGATTGACCCAAATGTCAGAAAGACTGATGATCGGCGGCAGCCCGTAACGTCCGTATTCCGATAACAAGCTCCTCTGGATGACAAACCCATTTCTTTTTCACCAACAAGGCAGTTTTGAGAGCAAACGGACTGCTGGGACAGAGGCATTTGTGCTTGAGCTTTCTTTTATTCTCTCAGTTGTGATTTGGTAAAATGAATGAAACACGGTTGTGTTTGAAATAACTCGCCGCCTTGCTTCAAACTGCCGCTTTATAACAATAAAGCTTTTTAAAGAAGATCACAGGGGTCGCAAATTGTTTTCTTCAAAGGTTTCTTTTGTGTTAACCACATCTGTATGACTTATCTGCAGCCCTGCACATAATGGTGCTCACTCAGAAAGTTCTTACTCCTTTTATTCCCGACTCAAAAAACTCCTGGACAGGAAGGTCCGTGATTGGCTCAGCTCTACAATCGCCACATCATGAAAGGGAGGATCCTGCCAAGGCACTTCTGCTAACAATGTCCCCTTGAACAAAGCACTAAACCTCCATCTGCTCACCAGTATGCTTTCCCTGTGTAATAACCTTTTCTGTCAGTGGAGTTTAGATAAAGTAAGCTTTCTGCAACCTGGAACTTGCCAGCTAAAGAACACTTTCAAGGATTATTATGTTAAATACAAGTTAAGCTCTATGGACAGCATCTGTGGCATGCTGTCAATAACCGCAGAAATAATTTGGACTTGGACCTGAGTTTGTTGACAGAAATCCATTTGTAATTGTGCAACGTTTGCCCCAGATACTTGCATTGTTAGCTTGTTTTTACGAACCGAGGAGCACGTCTGAAGTATTGGTAGCATGTGGTAGCATGCCACCAGCTTTCCATCCAAAACATTTTGCATATAAACTTGTGAATGGAAATTAAAGGGGACATAACACATACAGTACAGCTTCTGCCAATCTCATGTTAATCATGAGTACCTATAGAGTAGTATTCCATCCTTCATATCTACAGAGAGTCTATAGTTTGGCCAGATTTATAAAAGAAAGGTACAGCTATACTGCTTTTCTTTAAAAACAGTCAAGCTCCTGGGAGTGTGTCATGGGCGGTGCTAAAGAGCTTTTGCCCATAAAAGGAATTCCACCCTTTTATGACATCATACAGGGCCATACTCAAAAAAAATGTTCTGAAACTTATATGAACCCTAAAGGAGGCCACATACACATTGCAAGCATTAGGAGTGACAACAGCATTTAAATGCGAGAGTGAGTCCCGTATGTCATTAACAACTAGTTGTTCAGTTCAGTACACACTGCATAGAATTTCTGTAAGTGCGGTTGTCACTACCTGTATTTTTCAGGAGTTAATGAGGAGGCCATGTACACACTGCAAGTTTCAGGAGTCATAACCACATTTAAATGCGGGAGTGAGTCCCGTAAATTATCATTCCATGTGTGTACGGAACAGGAGTCTCTCCCGCATTTGTAACCACAACAACATTTTGGCTTCTTGCGGTAGTAAATAAGAATTTAGGCATTTGGTATCTGCCATTTTTTGGCTAAAGACTCTTTTTGTCCTTCGGTTTTAACCAAACTACCGCTGATAGACGTGCTGTGTTTTGTTGACGCTCAGGAGGCTGCATTAGAGCACGCTGTCTTGCAGTGTTGCCATGTCCTCATATTAACAAGCACTTTTACGCATGTTGTTTGGTCTTAGCTCATAAAGCTCAGAACTTTATGGTGTTAATAAAGTGATCTGTTGTGGATATGAGATTATTTTTTTTAAAGCATTTGGGTGTTTTAGTGTTTTTTGTGCTTGTCCTTGTTTGTTGTTGTTTTTTTCTGTGAAGATCTGGCAACACTGACCCTTTACCACAGGCTCCCGACCTAACCCTGTGTCAAAATGTGCTAAGGTTAAGACTTCTTTCACTGTTATTTTCTTGCATCTCACATACAGACGAAGACACATTTCTGATCCGTGTTTAAATATTATGTTATTAACAACTAGTTGTTCAGTTCACTTCCATACACACTGCATAGAATTTCTGTAAATGCGGCTGACACTACCTGTATTTTTCGAGAGTTAATCAGGAGGCCACGTACACAGGAGTGAGAACCGCATTTAAATGCGGGAGTGAGTCCTGTAAATTATCATTCCATGTATGTATGGAACAGCAGTCAGTGCTGTATTGCGGTGTTGCTAACAAAAATGTAATTCCTCAAAGTGTGATTTATTACATTTAATAAAATTGGTTTCCCCTCTGGCTACAACTTACATTTCTATTTTGAGCAAATTTCTCCCAAAGGTGCATTTTTTCTTCTCTTGAATGCAGTGGAAAAGCTGCTGTACTTGCAAAATATTTTTGCTATTTTTTTTTTTTTTTTTTTTTTTTGCACAAATTCAATTATTTAAATTATTTCAAGTAGAACTTAGCTATTTTTGTAATTGTCTGGCAATGTGAACATACCATCGGGCTTATTATTATTAGTAGTATTAATAATAATAATAATAATAATAATAATTATAATCAAAAAATATGTACAAATTTAAATAAAATAACTTAATTTTTAACTTAATTAACTTATTTTATATTTATATATACTTACTTCAGCTAGTTGTCAAAGCAACAAAAATTAAAATACAAAAAAAAAAAAAAAAAGATAATGGTACGTCAATGACACTTAAATAACACTGCATAACAACCTCTTCATGTAAAATAAAATAGCTTTCATTAGGTAACTGATATGACTTGTAAGTGTCTATAATTTTAAACATTTTTTAAAAAATATTATTCCTTTTCTTAATCAATAGAAGCTTAATACATCAGTGAGCTTACAATTTTTGAGGTTTGTAACTCATGCTTTGTAGATAGGGCTGAAACGATTACTTAAAACAATAAAATTTTTTGACTGTCGACAAATATGTTTGTTGTCGAGTATTTATTTTATCTCATATGACTTAACGTAAGAGCCTGCAATAATGTGGTTTGACCAGTGTGGTGCTGTAGCACACGACTGTAATTCGGCCCTCCTGGATGCAATTCAAGAGAGTAAGAGACACTCAGCACTTCAAAGAACTTGAGCAGCATTTGGATTAACATTGTAAATATATGCTGTGTGCTTTCCTCTCAATAACAAAATAAACAGAACAAAAACTGACAGCGGTGTAAAAGCAGCAGTTAGAAACGCATCATTTTACAGCAATGTGGATGTTTGCACAAGCTCTGCAGTTCGGTACTACAGTAAAGTCAGTCAAGTCATGTTTATTTATATAGTACTTTATGCAATAGATAGCCTTAAATCAAACAGCTTTACAGTATTAAACACAAAAAACCAGAGTCAGTGTCGTTAGTTGTAGTTAGAATTACAACTTGATCTTCTGTTATAAAGTGCGGTATGTGGAGTGATAAAAATCTTTTTATTATTTGGAAAAAAAATATTTAATTAAAGTGATAGTTTGGTTTGCAGAGATCAAAGCTTGATCTGGATCAGGACTGTTTTGATCATCATAACCCTATAAGGTATGTTTAGATAGATTATGTTGTGAATAAAGGGAAATTCCATGCAAATGTCAACCTTACCATGAAAAATAAAGCTGTCACCAAAGGTTTTTACTGTACTGATAGCACAGATGTCAACATTTGGTGGTTCAAACACCCATGTAAGGTCTCTAAAGTTTTTAAAACATTTTATTTTTTTATAATTGCAAGATTTTCCATAGTCTGGTAAGTGTTATTTTCAGGCTTGTCACATCCATAACAGTACATGATCCTCATAAATAGACAAATCAAAATTAAAATAAAGTAACAATTATATGTTCTGCGAAGAGCCATCGCTTCTCTATTTTTTGGGAGTATTACTGCGTCTGGTTTGTGCATTTTAATTCGCAGAAATCCTAGAAAGTATGTAGTCTCTCAAAAACGGGGTCCTCTCTTTGTCACATCTGTAATGAATGATTATTTCCCTTTTTTAACAGAAAACTCATGCACAGACTGATATTTTTCTGATGTTTAGACTATCAGCTAGGGTTTATTAAAATATAAACAGATGGTTCAGTATATTGGTAACATATACATTCTCTAAGCATTTCACATTCATAACACAAAATGTCACATCCATAACGCTGGGTTTGCCCTCAAATAACTGCCCTCCAAAAGTTGGAAACACACCTGGCAAAGTGTAGTTTTGGACGATATCAGCATAAATCCTTATCATTTTGTAGTGCAAAGACATTAAAGTAACTTGACATTATCATGACATTATCATTTATCATCAACAATTTTAATTTTGATTACATAATAATGGCAATATATACATGTCAAAGTCAGACATGCCCCTTTGCCAGCTGTGATGCCTGGTTACTGGTTTAAACTTGGCCCAGGTTTTTAAAAGATTTTTGGGTCAGCACACTTTAATAGCTTCAACAATTGATTGACAATTAAGTTTAGAATACAATGAATTTAGACCCAGATTATGCAGAGCTGTAACAGCTGCTAATGGTGGATATTTTGATTAATCAAAAATTTAAGTTTTTTCTATGAATAAACTGTTTATGAAATAAAATATGTTTTCGTAGTTTGTGTTGTCCCTTATCAGTGTAAAATGATCACAAATTAAAAAGGATTAATGCCAATATTGTCCAAAACCCCACTTTTCTAGGCCGTTTCCAAACTTTTGGAAGGCTGTGTACCTTTATTTTGTTCATTATCCATGTAAAATTACAAAAGGCAGAATGATGGGTCATTCCGTTCTTTTTTCATATAGCTACTTAAATGTTAAATAAACAGTTTTATATATAATATAACAACTTCAAAAGCTGAAGTGACCTTTCTTTATTTGTTAGAATATGTAAAACTCAATATTTTAACTAATTGCAAAAGCTGAATAATCAAAGTCTACTGATTAATCAGTGAAATAATCGACGTTTAGTTGATTAATCGTTCTAATACTCGCTAGATTAATCAATTATCAAAATAATCATTTGTTGCATAATCTAGTATGCAAAAACAATCTATCTGTGAATGAAACCTAAATACTAAACAGATAAAATAACAAACTGAATAACAAAAATAATGTTAGAAAGCAACAAATACTCACATATATAGTAGTACTCATGACCCACGTTGAATTCATAGCCTAGCGAGAAGGCGCTGTAACGCTGGAATTTCTCAGAGAACTTAATTGGCGCATGGGGGGGCGTGTGGCCGGTTGCACTCCCAGCGTTTAAAGCCCATCTGTGGGTCGCAGGTGCGGTAGCCTCGATAACTGACCATGTAGAGAACGTACTGCTCGGCCACGCCGCGCTCTAGCGCCCCCCGCTGGCTCTGGTTGTAGTGTGGACAGTAGATGTCTAGGTAGTCATTGACGCTGACCTGTACGGTGTAGCCCTCTCTCCGCAAGCTGAAAGAAAGAGAGAACAAGGAGGGGGAAAAAAGAAACAAATAAAACATTATTATAAGATTCGAAAGGCATCAGTGTCACATCCTTTCCTTATGGGCAGGTAGGAAAATAGAGGAAAAGTTGAAGATTTATCTCATTGACCTTTTTAAAACGTATAAGTCCTGCTTGAACAGACAAGCAGTTATATTTCAATGCTTTGCCACAGCACATTAAACCAGATCATTTTTCATGCTTAATGCACGCGAGGCACCGATTAAACATCAGGGGGCAGTGTTTCATTTCACGCCGGCCCTTCTCATTTGACTCTCTTTGTCTCGCACAAGCTCGCACAGAAAAAAACGTGCTAATACACACACTCGTGCGCTTCTAGGTCAGGTCCCGCAGGAGATTATTATTCAATTACAAAACGAGGATCAGAAATGTCACCCACTCCTTCTCCGTTCCTCTTCCTCTAACCCCTTTCTCCTCGGTTTCTGTGTCTTTCTTCACACTTCCTTTTTTTACACACTTTCTGTACTACTACTACACACGCAGGGTGTTTTTTGCTTTCCAAAATGCGCATTATTCACGTGTCCTCTTTACAGCTCCGCTCCTCCTCTTTTACTCATCGTACTGCTTTCTTTTTCCTACAGCTCTTTTTTTAATCAGTGTCTTTCTTAGCCTTTTATCAATACACAACAGATGGCAATCACATCCTTGATTAGGGCTTTCTCCCTCTCTCCTTCGCTCACACACACGCAGACTGAATGAAAGATTTTTGTCATGCAGTGTGTTTTGGGGAGGGATGCTTCAAAGCTGCTATATTTAGGGAGAGGGAGCAGGCAAGGAGAGGAAAAGAGAAAGATAAAGGGAGAAGATAAAAGAGTGAGGAGAGATGAAATGAGAGTGCAGGAAAACAAAGGATGAGATGGGTACAGAGAGGCACAGAATTGGGACGCTGATGCACTTGACACTCCTGAAGATGATGATGTTGAGGTGTGTGAGTGTGTGTGTTGGTCAGGTTTTATCTACACGGCCAGGATCAAATGGCCCCAAAAGGGGAGTAAAAAGTAAAATGTCACATTGTGAGTACCAGGCAATAGCTCCCATGGGGAAAATGGCTTAATAAACATACCAAAATAATGTCCCAGGATGTGTCTCATGAGGTTGGTTGAGTGAGTGTCCAGACAAAGATGCTCAAATTTAAGAAAGTTGAACATTTTGTTTACTACATTATTTCAATACTTCATTTATGTTATTTTCAAGCTGTGATTGACTTTATTATGATTCTAAAATGTGGAAAACTGCCCTGATAAATTAATTTCATAGTTTTGCCTTCAGTTAGATTAGGTTTTTAAGACATTTGGGTGTGCGCTTCAAAAATAGTAAGTGTTTATTGTGATATAACTTGTGTCTGAAAAACCATTGTAAACTAAGTTACCCACAACAACCACCCCCTTCAAAAAGGAATGGTTTGTCCCAATTTCGCATAATTTGCACAGTATGACGATATTACCACTAGAAGCACATGGATGAAACACTAGAAGTTACGTTCTTTCTCTTTCCCCTAATATTGGTTAAACTAGCAAATCTGTGTCAAGAGTGGATTAATTGACTGTCAACAGTGTTACAAAAGTATTATTGTTGCAATTTTAACAAGACAGTTTAACTAAACCTTATGTTTTGTTTATGAAAATATATTTCTAGACATACCATATGCTCAGTAGTTCTAGGCTCAAGTATAGGTATAGGCCCAAAACACTAAAAATGTCAACTAAGTTACCCGTCAACAGATCACCTTTATTTATATAGCACTTTTTACAATATAGATTGTTTAAGCAGCTAATATAAGGTCATGTTTGGGTTTTTGGGAAACAGGAAAACTTTTTTTCTTCACATTGTCAAATTCTAAATGTACCCCTAATTATAGAATGACCCTCCTACATATTTCAAAATTCCATACTTTTCTCAAATTTCCAAACCTCTCAGTAGAATTTTAGACCATATTTAACATAAATGGTTCGTACAGCATTGTTTTCAGCTTTATATTTGATATATAGTACAGTCCTCTGTAAATATTTTTATTTCTCAGGGGTTTTCCATTGATTTTCTGTAAGTGACAACATACAGAGCCCCTAAAATTAACCCTTCAACTGTCACTCCCTATCGGTGTTGGGGGTAACGCCTTACAAGTAACGGGAGTTACGTAATAATATTACTTTTTTCAAGTAACTAGTAAAGTAACGCATTACTTTTGAATTTCTAAGAAAATATCTGAGTTACTTTTTCAAACAAGTAACGCCAGTTACTTTTTCCACATTTACTGATTGACAAGTCTCCTGTCAGGAAACTGGGAGTAAACATGATGTTACTGTATTCTAGACTAAATGTGAACATGCATTAATTCATCTCACTCACAAAAAACAGATTCAGTATTCCTCAAAATTAATAAAAACAGTGAAATGCAAACTCAGAATATGACGCAACCCTGCAATAATTAAATATGTTAAATAAAATAAATATCCTTTATGTATTTAATCCCATTTTATTAACCAGTGTCTTTGCTGACTTTTGATAATGCAATTCAACCATACTAATAAGCAAAAATTACTTTAGATAACTAACATTCGTGCTTCATTTTTTTTTTGTATAGCTGAAGAGTGATCTTCTCCTGCACAAAAGTACTTTTCTTTCAGCCTTAGGTGTATTCATTTCACTTTTGGTGTAAAAGGGCTTTTACATTAGAATTGTTTTATATTAAAAACAAAGAGGCAAGCTCTGCCCAGATTTTTCAAAGTGACGAAGGTCAGAACCTTTAGGCCAGAACGATGTAGATTTTTGAGGTGCACTCTCTTTTTTTGTGCCCTCAAGAAACTACATGCGCATGGGATTTTTTTTGCATGCTTATGCATTACAGTTTCTAGTTTGTGGAACACTGCCATCTTACTATGAATAAAACGAGAGCCTGGATGCACATGAATTAACAGAGATCCAGTTGCTCAGAATTTGGCTTTTCTTATGGTAGGTACCTTTAATATGATAATATTAAGGCTTAATGTCCAATATATATCCTTTGTGGCAGCGAAGAAACCATGACACAAAGTGGGCTGATGGCATACAATTTGCCAAATTCAAGGGTTTATAAAAAGACTTTTACTGTAAAAAAAAGTTAGGGCAGTATGTCATATTTTAAGACCTTAGGTCTCTTTAACGCATGGTCTGTAGCAGCTAAGAAACCACATTGCGAAATGGGCGGATGGCACAATAGGCAGATCAGTGTGCACTGTCCTATATGCTACGTTTAATGGTTTGTTGTGTACACATAAAAGTCTGTATATTTTCTACTTTTGCAAATGTCCTTGAGGCTCCCTAATACAGTGCTAAGAATACAGTGAGAAGAAACCAAAAATTCTTATAACCTCCATTTTGCATAATGAAAATGTGCACCCTGAATTCAATCAGTCGCTTTTGACAATCACTAATGAATCACTAAACAGCTGCCATGAAACCTCACTTCTTCTAAGATAAATTTATTTTTATTAAAATCTTAATTTTCTATTATAAAAAACGAAATAGTCTGGAAACCTAGCCTTTAGCTGATCCTGACAAGTGCTCATTGATTTTCTTCTATAAAGAGGTTTGGCGTCACGCCATCTTTGTTTCGAGTAAGAACATGATACACAAATCGCCTGAAAAGTCTGTAGAATTCAACCAATCAGATGACAACTTCAAAACTAATTTTTCCAATTTTGTGTGCCATATGCATCAGACTTTCAGTCAAAGACTATAGAAATACAAAGACGGTTCACTCATATACAGAGCCTAAAATGAACACTCGCCAAGTGCCAAACGGGAGTAAAAATTGGCGAGTATATGTAACAGCGTCAGTCGCCAGTAAAGGTAAAATTTTTTCAAAATATAACAATGCATTGTAGTGATAACAACAGCCAGTTTTTAAAGAGATTCGCTGTTTCTGACGTAAGTGAATAAAGTAATCTTTTCCGAAGACAAGATCATCATGATTAGCTGTTCTGTCATCAGTGAAAAGACCGAGTCAAATAATAGGATACAAACAACCCGATAAGCAGTGTGACAGCCAGCTTGTCTAATTTATTTACTTTTTATTTTTTGTTGCCTAATTGCTTCATTTTAGAAGATTACCTTTTCCCTTCTTTATGCTACATTAATAGCGCTTCAACAGATGAAAACGCACCCAGTTACCTCGTAAACAGTCTTAAATGAATTATAAAGTCTTACATGACCGTAAAGAGTTTGGAGAATATCGGATTTGTGTCAGATCCACGTCATGTGCATCAGGTTTTAAAGACACTGATTTTAAAGTGAAACCTGCTGAAGTCTATCATTGATGAAAATCAAAGAAAAAAGAGAGACAAATCACTTGACTGCTCTAGTCACTGATTAACTTTTGTAACTTGAATAAAGATGATCTCTGTATAGTTTATGCATATACAATTTATAGTTTATGTGAAAACCACTTTCACATTTTAAAATAACTTAAATGTTAAAAATAATGGCTTTCAGTTATACTGTAATGTTAAATGGGTATAATTAATAGGTAAATTTGAGGGAAAATGCATTATATAGAGACAAAAATATTGTAAATATGTTTAGTCACTGTAGTAGTAATAACTGTCTTGCAAAAAGAGTTTCACAGCCGGTAAATTTTATCACGTCACCGGCCATTGGCAGGTGTGGCAAAAAGTTAGTTTTAGGCCCTGCTCATATACTCATAAATGAGAGAAACTGCAACACGCAATATGGTGGAATAGTCCTACCTTCTAAATGAAACAACCAGTCGCTGATTTGTAAAGTCATTACGTAAAAGCAGCGGCCGTTACAAACTCCAGTTCCCATAGAAATCTGAAGCTAGATCAGCCAATGCACATACGCAGTCTTAAAAGAGAAGTCCACTTCCCGAACAAAGATTTACAGATAATTTACTTATCCAAGATGTTCATGTCTTTCTTTCTTCAGTTGTAAAAAAATTATGTTTTTTGAGGAAAACATTTCAGCATTTTTCTCCATATAGTGGACTTCTATGGTGCCCCGAGTTTGAACTTCCAAAATGGAGTTTAAATGTGGCTTCAAATGATCCCAAATAAACGAGCAGAGCAAGACAAGATGAGCATTTGAAATTAAAAAGTATATAAATTGTATTATTTTTATGAAAATAACTGATCGTTTCGCTAGATAAGACCCTTCTTCCTCGGCTGGGATCATTTACAACCGCATTTGGGATCGTTCAAAGTCGCATTTAAACTGCATTTTGGAAGTCCAAACTTGGGGCACCATAGCAGTCCATTATATGGAGAAAAATCCTGAAATGTTTTCCTCAAAAAACATAATTTCTTTATGACTGAGGAAAGAAAGACATGAACATCTTGGATGACAAGGGGGTGAGTACATTATCTGTATTATTATTATTATTCAGGATTCCCCTATTCATTTAAATAGGATTTGGTCTTGTATGCGCTGCCTGGAGGCGTTGCAAATATGGGTGTCGAGTGAACAGACTTTCCTTGAAAGAGACTTTGGTTCAGTCTACGGTCTGTGGGGGCATGACATCTGAGGCTGAGAGTAGGTTTGACCCAAGTTAAAGCTATTTTGTTAACCTCCGCCGAATTAGACCTCTCTCCAAATCTCTGCCTTCTAATGGCATGTCATCAAACTCAAACACATAAAAGGCAGAGAGTGTTTCTGATTGGCTAAAAATACTGGGTCATTCACTTGTCTCGCCATTTCGCCAAGTTTAGAGCTGTTACAATAATAAGTATGATTTCTCAGGACACCCATTTCAGTAATATCTGTCAGGTTATGGGACAATTATATGTGCTACATTAAAAAAAAAAAAAAAAGCATCTTTATCCACCTTATTTTTCCCATAAGAGCGGACACGGCCATTTGTAAATTTTATCGGTCTAGTCTCCAGTCTCATCCGCATCCAGCTATTTTTAGCTGTACACATTTTTAGCTCATTTTGCTACCTGATATTGCAAATTGATGTGTCTTACCATATTATTTTAATGTGTTATCTTAATTATGAATACACTGGTTTGTAGTGCAAAGAGTTCTAATGTTTACTACATGTTGTTATTCTTCTTGTTATTTCTCTATAGCGGCTAATGAATCAGAAGTCTCACCTAGGCTTACTACTGCATTGAAGAATAAGGTAGAAACAAAGGCCTGTAACATGTCTGTGAGATCTGCAGACTGGTCATTTTTCTAAAAAAAATAATTATTCCCAATGAAAACTGAAGATTGCAAGCTTTAAAAATGACAAAAAGCACCATAAAACTATCATAAAATGGTTCGTATGAGTCAGTCCAGTGCTTTGTTAACAGCAGTGACCGGATGAGCGAGAACTCAAGAACTGGATCAGCCGATTCACTGAAAAGAATAAATTAGAGTCACTTTCAAAATCTCACATGAATACTTTTAGGAGAGCCAAGAAAGATGTCAAGATCTCAAGAGAACAACTTAAATTTGCCTGTTCCTCACACAAAGCTATTATACGACTTCAGAAGACTCGCACAAGTCCACTTTTATGTTACTTTCGCATCCATTTTGAAGCTTGAAAGCTCCAGTTCCCTGTAATTACATGAAAAAGAGCGACCAGCACAATTCTTTACAATTGTTGCATCTTTTTCTTTTGTTGCATGGAAAAAGAAAGTCTTTCAAACAGATTTGGAATGACATGAAGGTGAGCAGAATTTTCATTTGGGGATGTGTGTGTGATTGTGCAGTCGCTGCAATAAAAACAACCTTATGTGCAAAGTACAATATGTTACAGTATCATTGTGTTTCACATAAGTGTGTGTTTATGCTCTTCAGTGTACATGCTCTATAAGGTGAAGTGTTACGCAACTATATGTCTACCCCATGACACCCACAGATGAGAGAGAGAAAGAGAGAGAGAGATGGAGCGCTCTCCAGGGATGTGCACATGTATTGAAGTGTGAAAACGGAGTAATGGTTTTCCCTCTTTCTCTCTTTTCTCACTTTCCCTTTCTGCTGTCTCATCATCATTCTCTTTTCAGTGGGAAGGAAAACCTTGTTAGTTAGAAGGCAAAGCGGGAGGGTGGGAGGGAGGGAGAGATAGAGAAAGGCGGTAGATGAGGAATAAAAGTGATAGATAGAAGCAACGTATCCAGCTAATAATCGTCTGAGGATACAATAAACAGCCGTCAGCATAAAATGCTTCTGGGCCAAAGTCTTCACACTAACTGCTAAAGAAAATCTTCAATTTAAGCACTTCATTCACTGAGACACATAACAGATATTTTCAAGTGGTATGACAGTTTTTTCCCCCCAATTGCTGGGAAAAAAATTACACACATATACACACATATATATATATATATATATATATATATATATTTCATCCATCTTTTAATTTTACTTGTTGAATTGTTTTTTATATATATTCCTTTTGAATAAAATAAAATAAAATAAGAAAGAAAAACTGCTGACTGAACTGGAAACTGTGTAATCTGCATTAGAGTCAAAAAGATTAATGTATCTTTGTGCTAATAGCTAAAATAAAATAAAATAAAATAAAATAAGAAGAACATTCCTGGTCATTTTATTTTAAGTATTTTTCTCTATTTTTATTTAAAAGATGACAGAAAATGACAGAAAACTATTGGGAAGAACAGTATAAAAAAAATTGCTGACTGACCTGGAATCTGTGTAATCTGCATTAGCATCAATAGATCAATGTATCTTAGGGCTAACAGCTGAAAAAAAAAAAAATAATAATAAAAATAAAAAAATAAAAAATAAAATAAAATAAACAAACAAAAACAAACAAACAAAAACAAACAAATAAATAAACAAATAAGCAAATAAAATAATTACAATTTCTGGTCATTTTAAGTTTTCCCCCTCTAATTTTATTTAAAAGATCTTTGCGCTATCAGCTGAAATAAAATAAATAAATAAATAAATAAATAAAAAATAAATAAATAAATAAATAAATAAAATAAAATCCTGGTCATTTTAAGTCCCCCCCCCCATTTTAATTTAAAAGATCTTTGCGCTACCAGCTGAAAATAAAATAAAATAAAATAAAATAAAATAAAATAAAATAAAATAAAAAAATCAGTTACTGAACTGGAAACTGTGTAATCTGCATTAGCATCAATATTTCAGCGTATCTTAGCGCTAACAGTTGAAATAAATTAAATTAAATTAAAACTAAAATTAAATTAAATTAAAAAAAATAATATGAAAGTATTTTTCCTCCTCTATTTTTATTTAAAAGATCTTTGCACTACCAGTGGAAAAAATAAAATAAAATAAAAAATTGCTGGCTGAACTGGAAACTGTGTAATCTGCATTAGCATCAATAGATCAACGTATCTCAGTGCTAACAGCTGAAATAAAATAAAATATAATAAAATAAAATAAAATAAAATAAAATAAAATAAAATAAAATAAAATAAAATAAAATAAAATAAAAATCCTGGTCATTTCATTTTAAGTAATTTTTTCTCTATTTTCATTTAGAAAGCTGAAGTAAAACGACAAGTAGAATGACAGAAAACTATTGGGAAGAACTGTATGAAGAAAAATTGCTGGCTGAACTGAAAACTGTGTAATCTGCATTAGCATGAATGGTTCAACATATCCTTGCGCTAACAGCTGCCACAGTTCAAACCTGGTATTGCTGATATTTATTACTCTGTCTGTCAGTTAAATTACACTCCAGTTCACTTGCCTGACAAACAAGTACTGCATACTATTACATGCTATACAACTACCAATTACAGTACATACATACTTCATACAGCTGAATGATTAGCACCTTGCCAACCCTTAAAAATGCATTTGCCGCGTCTAAAAGCCTTTTAACAGCTCTATAAAAGTTCAGATATCCATCCTGAACTATTTTGTTTAGTTCATGCTAGGCTCCACACATCATTATATGTTTTTATCACACAGCTGCAGCTCTGTGCACAGTTTGCTTCTGAGCTTTAAACATTGCAAAAATGGTATCTGACGCAGTCTTGGCTGGCTATTACTGTGATGGATTCCCTTTAAAAGGTTAAAGCTATAACACAGAAAATTCACTCCCGGGGGCAATCCGCGAATGATTCACATGGGTGGATAGAGAGACAGCGTGAGAGAGACAGAGAGAGAGGGAGATTCTCAAGTATCTAGTGTTCATAATCTAAAAAAAAAAAAAAAAAAGAGACACTTACATCTTCAGTGATAATGGTTGAAACTTGAGAACCGCCTCTTACTGCTAAAACGCTTTGGGTTGAAAGCCAAACATGCTGCTCAAATTTGCTTTTAACTGCGCCTGAATGTGTCAGCGTTCATACTTGCAGCGATCTGCGGCAACAAAGTGGCTCTAAGTCAGTCATTTTCAATTAAGGCTGGTGATAAGTGTTGTCAATTCAGTGTGGTTGAGCAGATCTAAACAGGGTTGCCAGGTTTTCAAAATAAAACCCCACCCAATTGCTATTCAAAACTATCTCAAAAGTAGCCCAATCTCATTTTGAGGGGGGTCCCATGTTAAAATTCGCATTTTGGGGGTATAATAAATGTGTTTTGGTGGGGTTCCCTTGGTAAAATTAGCATTCCAGGGGCTAAATATTTACGTTACTGGGATCGCTTTAACCCGCGGACAAAAAAGAGCCCAAAAAGAAGCCCAATTACGCAGGAAAACCGTGGACCTGAACAATGTTTGACTATATGCAAATAAGTAGTGATGCAATGGTATGACCAATGGTAGAAAAAAACAAAACAAAATAAACGGGACTACCAATGATCAGAAGTGTAGTCAAAATTGAGAAATTAAAAGTAATTCCAAGCAATTAGACACTCACAATTTGCTTAACCAATATTTGTACCTATATTTACAGTTTTCTACAAAATCAATTTTTTAATATCACGTCTACCAATATATGGCACCATCTGGTGGGCCTCTAAAAGAACAGCACCTAAATGCTATAAAACAGCTGTGCATTCAACAGGAAACAATGGAAAGAAGGTGATGTTTATTTGATATATTCTATTTTTTTTGCGCATAATTTACTATTTTTATAGCCTTTAATTTTTAAGTTAGAATTTGATTCCATTTCAAACCTATCAATATAAAGCCAAAACTACTGTAAATATAAATTTGTTCCCATTTAGACCACAAATCAACTAACTCATCACAAAAATAATAATAAAATATTGGTAAAACAATTTTTCATAAATGTTATAAAAAGTAGTAAAAATCATCATGATAATTACATGGCTATATGCACTGCCATTACAAAGTTTCAGAAATCAGAAAGATTTTTTAATGTTTTTTAAAGTCTTTTCTGCTCATCAAGGCTGCATTTATTTGATTAAAAATACAGAAAAAATAATATTGTGAAATACTATTTCAATTTAAAATAGTGGTTTTCAATTTTAATATATTATTCCTGTGATGAAAAGCTGAATTTTCAAATGAAAAGCTTTATTCAAAATATAAATCTTTTCTAACAATATAAACCTTTACAATCACTTTTCAACAATTTAACACATCCTTGCTGAATAAAAGTATAAATTTTTTTCAAATAAAGAAAGAAAATAATTTACTGACACCAAATTTTGAATGGTAGTGTATATTGTCACAAAATATTTCCATTTTAAATAAATGCTTTTAATGTTTTATTAATCAAAGAATCCTGAAAAAATGCTCAAAAGGGGAAAAAAACAGCACTGTTTCCTAGATCATGTGACACTGAGGACTGGAGCAATGATGCTGAAAATTCAGCTTTGTGTTCTGAAGATGAACGAAGGTCTTACATGTTTGGAACAGAATTTTCATTTTGGGTGAACGATCCCTTTAAATAAATTAAAAATAGAACAGTAACCAAATGAAATGTGAAATTTGAATAAAAACAGGGGAAATTAGCAAGCATAATTAAATAGCCAATACAGGCTGACACATACATACATACACTAGTGCTGGGTTTTGATGTAAATTTTACAATTAGATATAGCCCTGATGAGCAGAAAAGAGTTCTTTAAAAAGCATTAATACATATATATATATATATATATATATATATACATATATATATTTATATATGTATATATATATATATATATATATATATATATACATATATATATTTATATATGTATATATATATATATATATATATATACACATATATATATATATATATATATATATATATATATATATATATATATAAAGAACTCTTTTCTGCTCATCTGTCTATGCCAGTAAAGAAGCCTAGAAGATGCCTTGAAGCATTCCACATGAGTCTGATTCATACTCATTTCATTTATGATATGATATTATTATGCACTGTTACACATATATAAATTATACAGACATGTTTTGCCCTCCGGAATGTGACGTTTTAGAAGCATTTGTTGTTCAAATGGAAAAACATCTTGACATCTGTACAAGTAAATAAAATCAAATAAATAATATTTATGGCAATGCATCTTTTTAATGAGGACAACCAAAAATACAGCGACCTCACGATAAGTGAGTTGCAAACGGCCCTTTTTTAAAATGAACTCCATGATATTTTTCAGAAGACTGTCAGATTAATGTAATACAAGGCCATTCTTTTATTCTACATTGAATCCTTCAAAGCTGCATTAACAATGCTCCTCTTTAGCAGGTTAAAGAACGTCTGTGGTCACTTTATCTAGACTGCATTCACACATAATTCATAAAACGGGGCTTTAGAGAACTGAAATAGAAGCTCATGCTAGTGCTCACATTGGCCACTTAAATAAGTGAATAAGTATAGTTTCCCAATAATACCACCCACTCAACAGACTGAAAGTGTATGAGAGTATGTGACCTTTTCAGGTTTGTTTGTGTGGATGATAACTGGGGTTTCTAAACTCGACACGTTACGCTCTAAAGAAATGGATGCAGAGCTTTTCATAGAGGCCAGGGGAAAAACACATTTCCCACCCTCAACCTCTTTACTCTTTTCCTTTTAGTGAGACTGAAAAGATCTGTGCGCTCCGAGACAGCTTTTCAATAGGATGCATTTCACTTTATATCCAGTTGATTTTCTATCTTGTATTTTTTTGGAAAAGGACATAAATCATCTTATGCTGAGCGGTGGATTTGTATGAAGAGTGGAAAAAAAGGAATCTTGTATACGCACATACATAGTAACAAGCATCTCATGCACACATAAATCAATATAATACCAATTCTTGTAGACTAGAGATGTCATTATGAGAACAATTATATGCTAATCAATTGTATCAAACATTTATAAGTTTCTAAATTATTTATGCTTGAGAGACGTCTCATCCCCAGCTGAGCTGTTACAGTAGCGCGCATACACGCGTCGCTCTCCAAGAGCTTTATTTGGCAGACAAATTACAGTAGACCCACTTGTGTCTGTTCAAAGAGCATAGAGTGAGCAGCGCTGTCTTTGAAGTGAACAATGCGATGGGGAGCCGCCACTCTCTTCAGGAAGTCTGACACACGGAGGTGTTAGCTCTCACTATCCTCTTCTGTTTTAGAGTGAGACAGGTGGGGACAGAGAGGCAGAGAGACTACCCGATTAAGATGTTAAATACAAGGCATTATGATGATGCTAACCTCTGCACCATGAACAATATAATTGCTAGGGCTGTACTATATGACTGATATTAAAATTCTATATAATTTTGCTTAAAAAGATTTTAAAAAGATGCTAAAAATTCTGTCATTAGTTACTCAGCCCTGTGTCGTTCCAAACCCGCAAGACCTTCGTTCGTCTTCAGAACACAAATTAAGACATTTTTGATGAAACTGACAGCTTTCTGACCCTGCATACACAGCAATGCAACTGACACGTTCAAGGCCCAGAAAGGTAGTAAGGACATTGATAAAATAGTCCATGTGTCATCAGTGGTTCAACTGTAATATTATGAGGCTACAATAATCCTTTTTGTGCTCAAAGAAAACAAAAATAACTTCATTCAACACTTGCCGTCGTTATTTTTTGTTTTCTTTGCACACAAGAATTATTCTCGTAGCTTCATAAAACTTAGGTTGAACCACTGATGTCACATGGACTATTTTAACAATGTCTTTACTAGCTTTCTGGGCCTTGAATGTGTCAGTTGCATTGCTGTCTATGCAGGGTCAGAAAGCTCTCGGATTTCATCTAAAATATCTTAATTTGTGTTCTGAAGATGAACGAAGGTCTTACAGGTTTGAAACAGAATTTTCATTTTGGGTGAACCATTTAAATAAATTAAAAATAGAACAGTAACCAAATGAAATGTGAAATTTGCTGAAATTTTTAATAAAACCAGGGGAAATTAGACATTAGATACATACACTAGTTCTGGGTTTTGACGTAAATTTTACAATTAGATATTGATTTACAAGTTTGCATTTCAACTTGATTGGATTTAATATCCATTATTTTGGATATACATATCAAGTACAGTACATGGCAAATTTTCTCAAAGGAAAAAAAACAAATGCTGTAAAATATACATGAGAGTCAGATCGTACTACACTTTTATAATATTGAAGGTTAAAATTAACTGATTATAATACTAAGTTACTTTACAACTACATAACAATATTTCTACTCCAATTCAATTTTTTGAAATGAAACTATCATAAAACTGTTGTAAAAAAAAAAAAAAATCATAATTGTTGAATATTACCTTGAAATTGTAATTGCGATTATTAATTACAATTATCACAATTTACATTGAATGATGTTTTAAATAGCTTTGAAGCAAAGCTATTTTTTTCATTGTTTGAAGCAACTGCATGTCACATTTTTATATAGTTTCTTCTTTAAATATAAAAAAAGGAAAAAATTAAAAATTAAAACAATGGAAAAAAAAACTTAAGATAAACTGTAGGAAAAACACACTCTCTCACACATACACACACACACACACACATCTTAAGCAAGCAAAATAATGTAAGTGGATTTATTATTTATTTTTTTGTAATTGTGCCTTTGAACAATAACATCATTGTGGCATCTGTAATTGTAATCATGATTAGAAATTTGATTAATTGTGCAGCCCTATTTAAACATAAATTAAATTTTGAAGCACGGTAAAAATCATAATGAATATGTTATATAGTCAACCTTGATGTCATGATGAAAATGTACCTGTGGAAACTTTTTCACAAGATGCGAAATATGTACCACCATGTATGTTTCATAACATATTCGATGTGAAATGTTCACTGAGTGGCGCTAAAAAAGTATTTGTTTTTTTCCCCGAAAACAGATATGGTACTTTTTATGTGACATTGGTTTTGTATGTGTCACCACAGTTCTGACTTGAAATGTCTGTTGAGTGGCGCTATAACTCTAACGCTCCGTGACGTTTTAAACTAACGTACCATATGTACTACACCTAAACCTACCCAACAGTATGAACAAAATCCCATTTTAGCTTGTTTTTCAATCTCTCATCTTTTAGCTCTTTCATCATGAGTTGTGTTTTTCACAGGATTTGTACCCAAGGATTCCACATCCAAAGTCCAATTCTGTGCTGGCTGAGCAACCGAGCAAGCCTGTTACATCTGGAAAGTGAAACATATGGAGCTGTAATCATAACTGCATATGAAAAACGATTACAAGTGCTCGCTGTTTTACCACCTCTAGTGTTCATTTCTGTTGGAAACTGCAGTGATATGTACTTATTGGTACATATTTTGCGTCCTGCGGAAAAGTTCCCACAGGTACATTTTGTCATGCGATCAGGTAGTCTATAGTGCATATATTTAGCAAAATGCTAATTTTCTAGCTGGCTAATGAGTTTATGGTCACCAAATATGTTTTTTTCTGAGGTAAATGTTACGTTAGGTGACACTGTTTACAAGTTGTTACACTGACATCTATTCACAGGTGAAACACTCATTGAGCGATTACATGAGAAAATAAAAATTTTGATAAGTTGTACTCTTTATTTTAACATACCTTCAGATGTTTATTTATATTTATTTTGTGCGAAAACTGGTATTAAAGTGGAGAAGATGTCAGTTCATGTGCTGCTTCTCTTAAACTGAGGCACTATAGCGATCTGTCACTCCACATTAAACGGCACCAAAACAGCATTTATTGTTTGAATATTGTAATAAAATGGACAGAATTTGAAATCTGAGACTTTGTTTCATATCAAAAGTAACAAAGCACAAAGCTTATTGAGATTTATTGGATGGGAGGTGTGCTACAATTTTTATTTTTCTTCTGATTATGCATCCTGGAATGTTTTTGTGATATTCACTTATAAATATGTATTTGAATTTCATACTCATTTATAGCCATGGCCTATCAATCAGCACGTCCTAATGAAATTTTAGATCTTGGTTGTCACGTGGGAGAAGCAGATTCAAATCTGACCTGCTTTGTGTTCTGACTCCATTCCCCCACCAAAAAATCTTTCCTGTATCTGCACCTCGTTAAGTCAATAAATGTGAAAAAGCCAAAAACCTGTTTAAAAATTCAGCTTAATGATGCCAGCGGCATAGAAATTACACACTTGACCTTTTAGAGAGTGTTTAAAACCACAGATTTACATGATTTAAACTAATGCAAAGTAATTCACACATATCTAATGTGCTTATTCTTGGAAAATGTCTTTGTTCATGCGCACACACAAACCCGCTCTTCTACAAATGGGTGCGTCATTGTAAGGCCTCTATCCTCCATGAATATTTGATTGTATCATAAAAATAACCAACCTTTTAAAATAACTGTTCAAACACCCCTAAGCTAAAGCAGCCAACCAGAAAGCTTGAGTAATTATTTACACTTTGTACACAATGACACAGGCGCATGCGTACACGCGTGCACACACAGGTCTGACGATGCTCCGGTGCGAGTCAGACGGAGATGGAGCATGAGTGCATGAGGGCAGGACACATCGGCTGCCGCTGCACCAAATAAATTAAAAATTTACAACCATCTCTGACTCCCTCTCTCTCTCTCTCTCTCTCTCTCTCTCTCTGTCTCTCGCCACCTCCCTCTCTCTCAGCTCTGGAGAGAATGTACATCTAACTTATATAACTCCCATTACATCAAACTGTCTCCCAAAGGCATTCTGGGAATAGAGGTGGGATCTGTCTGCTGGAAAGATGGTGCTATCAGGTTCACATCAAATAAGGCCCCCATCAGAAGGTCAGTGTCCTTCATCAAGTGAGCGGAGTGGGGGAGAGGCTATTTGTCTTAATGGCTTTTCAGAAGTAAGAAATGTCAGAGGGTGCAACTGTTCCTCTTAGTTTCCAGCTTAACTGGTAATGGTGCTGTAAATTAGCCAGGGTTTGAAAGCTAGACACCCACAACTTTGAAATTACGGGGCGTTTTGGCTACCTTGCAACTAGGATGGCTCGAGATGCGAGGCTTCTGAAGACCCTGTGAAATCGAAGGAGAGTTTTGTAGCTTGATTGCAACGTTGGAGTTAAATGCGAATCCTGTCCCATTATTGCAGATTTCTTTGGACACATTGGGACGGCATCCAGGGATACTTTGTTTTACATATCCCTGAGGATTCATTTGCTCTCTATGCATGGTAACAAAGGCATGGCATAACTAGGTTTCATGCCAAAAGTTAAGTGTGCGTTAGAAAACACCACAGAGAGAAAAATGCACTTAGTATGTGTGCTTTACATTTATAAGTTACAGTTTAGAATTAGTTCAAAATAGAAATCTCTAGAACTGCTCTGAGAGTCACTTCATCAACAATTTAGCGTTTCATTTGAGAAAAACTAGCATCTTATCATATACAAACAGAAACGTAAAAGTCTTCATGGCAACCTGTGAAAATAATGTTTGGTTTAACTTGAAGAACGTGTGACAAAAATATATTACTTATTATTTTATATTACTTATTATATTATTATTTTTTAAGAAATATTTATTAGGAAAAAAAATGACCAGAATTTATTTACCAGAAAAATTTAAACATACACATAAATAGTATTTCTGGAAAAAAGAAAGAAATTCTAACAAAAAATAAATAAATAAATAAAACTGCATTTGAAAAAAAAAATAGCATCACATAGGGCCTTAAAAATCTAATTTTTGTTGAACCTTTAATAATTTTTTTAATTAAAACTCAACAGCTTAAGTTATGCAAGTTTCATGATTTCAAATAATAAGACATGCTTTTTGGTTAATAAAATTTAATTAAACCATTAAAACAGAGTCTATAAAAATTAAAACAGGAAAAAAAAATGGAATTCAATATAAATTGAAACGATTTTCAAAAATATATATTTTTGGGGGGGAGAGATTTCAAAGGGCCCTAGATTTTGTTTTTGAAAAAACACTTTTGCTCACCAAGGCTGCATTTATTTGATCAAAATTACTGCAAAACAGTAATACAAAAATATTCCTACAGTTTAAAATGACATTTTTAAATTTATATATATTTTAAAAAATGTAATTTATTACTGTTATGGCAAATATCCCTCAAAAATCATTTTAATATGCTGATTTGGTGCCCGAAGAACATTTCTAAATAGTTGTGCTGCTTACTATTTTTGTGGAAACAGTGAAAATGTTTTTCAAGATAATCTAACAAATAGATCATTAAAAACAGAATTTATCTGAAATAAATAAAATTCTGTAACAATGTAAAACTTGTTACTGTCAACTTTGATCAATTTAATGTGTGCTTGCCGAATCAAAGTATTTAAAAAAAAGAAAAAGACAATGTATATACATAATATATTCAGGGCCCTATGATTTCCACAAAGTGGAAAACACGGACAAAATTGTGGAATCCAGTCATAAAAGTGGAATTCGATGTAAAGCGCAGAATGTTATGGAATTTGCCAAATTTTGGATGAATAAATCAAAAGTAGGTAAGTACACTTAAATCAAAACACAATATGGACTAGTGTCTGTGCATATTAAGTTGTATAAACAATTTAAATATGAATATGCATGTTCCGTTACTGAAATGGAATCCAGAAAATTAATGGAAAAACAGAATTTTGTAAAAATAAAACTGAAATGTCTGAAAACATATTTCATAGGGTCTTAATGTAATTTTTGTTATAATTTTAAGAATAATACGCTGCTGTTAAATTGCGTAAGTTTCATGATTTCAATTAAGACATGACATAAAAATTAAATTGGGGGAAAAAAAAATGAATCCAGAAACATTAAAACGGAAAAAAACTGAATTTGGAATAAAATAGATTTCATAGGACCCTGTTTATACAATTGAGACTTTTAGCTCACAATTGCAACTTTATCTCTTGTAAAAGTATTAATTTTAGTTGTGATTGGTTCTCCAATTATTGATTTCATATCTAAAAAGTGAAACTTTATTGTATTTCTGTAACTATTTCTTGTAAATTTCACTTTGTTGCAACTGCAACTTCATAGCCTTTAACTTCTCTCTAAACTGTGACAATATATCTATATATATCTCACACAATTTCATATTTTAAACTGTCTCACAATCACTATATTCTGTTTATTCTGGATAGAACATAAATATAAACATTCAGAGTATAAATAGTCATCCATAGTTTCCTCTCTACAGTCAACAAAAAGTAACAATACAATAAAACCCTTCTGCAAGAATTTGCATTTGTCATGCAAGCCTCATTTCAGCGAGAACAAAACTGAGGAAACAAAAGCAAACAGAAGACTGGCGGAATCCCTTCGAATCACATTTGCGATGATTAATGCAACATACTGCTTTCCTGTGTCGATGTGTGTGAGTGGGAGTCGACAGTGAATCCTTGTCTGGTGTGCTGTCATCCACCCACACCCTAAGGGGAACCTCAGGGGCCGGAGCGTTGCTTGCCAGGAGCATTAGTGCTAGGATTTTGCAATGAATCAAGCTACTAAACCATAAATGGCCCATAAATTCAGTGACTACTGAAAGTAAACCTAGTCGCTCGCATGGGCCGTTATATACGAGCAGCTGCTGCAATGCGCAATATGTTTGTTTGCTCGTGGCAAATGACTGCCGCCCCCTGAGCGCATACGTTCACATCAAACAGCAGCCTCGTTGCACGCTGGGCGTTTGGGATATATTTTGATAACAATTACAGTTTGAGAAAGCGTGCGTGCACCTGTGTGTATAGACATTTATGCGCACACACACACCCTAGAATCCAACAAATGGGTTATTAGCTCAGGAGCCAATAGAAAACCCACAGCAATTCGAGTTCAGTCTGTGCTCAAGGGCTAATCAGCAAGTACCTCCAGTAGCAAAAGCCTTGCTAGAGACCCTTGAGAAGCACATGAGCGGTTCCTGCTTGTTTGAGTGAAGAACCGTGAGCCACAGGGTTATATCACACGGGTGACACTCCACACAGAAACACATGTATTCCGGATGCTTTGTGTTTGTGTGGCTACTTCTGAAGCACTGTATCAGGCAGAAAGACATAAATCAAGGTGCTAGTGGGTTGTTCAGTTAGTGCTGTGCTGGGCTTGGTGTCTTTATAAAAAAAAAACCTCATCTGTCTGCTCAGCTCCACTGTCGGGATGCTGGCTCCTCTGCGTCGGCAGCACCACACGCATGCGTCGTGGTATGCTCGCGAATGCATGTCGAAGACTGACACGGAAGAGAAGAAATTGTTAAATAAAGTCGTCATTTTTGTTTTCTTCGCATAAAAAGTACTCTCGTAGCTTCGTAAAAGTAAGGTTGATCCACTGATGTCACATGGACTATTTTAACAATGTCCTTACTACCTTTCTGGGCCTTAAACGTGTCAGTTGCATCGCTGTCTATGCAGGGTCAGAAAGCTTTTGGATTTTAGCAAAAATATCTTCATGTTTCGAAGATGAATGAGTGTCATGAGGGTAATTTTTGGGTAAACTATCCATTTAAGAAATACAGGTACATTAGATGTGTTCATGACTTATTGCTACAGTATAAACTATAAATACACAAAGAAATTTAAAGAAGAATGTTAAAGGCTTTTAGATATGTTACACAATATATTTTCTGCTACTTTCCTTGTTTTTCTCTGCCACAGCTGTTTCTTTCCACCTTTTCACTTTCGCACAGAAGAACAAACGATAATCCTCACATGTGCTACACAAACACACACACACAATGTGTGAAAGCATCGTTAGCTCATCTAATCAGTGTTAATTACACTACTTACCGACAGTCCCACCTGTCAAACAATAGTCTTGTTCAAAAACCTAATGAGCTGCCTACCTAGACAACATCGTAGTGCTCTCGCAACGTAAAGGCTGTTCCAGATGTCTTTTTAAACGGCACCATCTAAGACAGTGGTACTAAACTGCTTTTGACATCAAAAAAAGGTAAATAATGGCTTTTGAGTTTTGTTTATATCTTCATCCGGTTACTATCACTTCATCTCTACTGTATAGTCAAAACGCAAAAATGCAGAATTATTTATAAATAGGGAAAAAAATTCTCTCTCTTTCAGGCTGTACAATATTTTCATGTTTACATTGGTTCCACTAATTTATAGGGATGTCCCGATCACTTTTTTTGCAATCCAAGCTCATGAAAATGCGTGCCTCTATATACATTTCACATCGCACATTACGCAGCAGTTTCAAAGTAAAATATCCAGAAAGTGGAGCTGAAACATGTTCAATATGTGACCGTGGCATGTTTTTTTATTATGTTTTGTTATTATGTATTGCGGCTGTTCAGAACTCTAATATCCTGGGAGGTTAATGCTCTATTGTGTTGGAAATATCCCCTACCCCAAACCTAACCGATAGTGTTAACAAATGCAAAAGTTATGTATAAAAACTAGGGGAGTAACTGTGTAATAATGGTACACAGATGTCCCGGTTCAGTACATACCTCGGTTTAAGGGTCACGGTTCGGTACGAACAGAAACACAAAAACAAATCTACTAAGCTAGGTTTCTTTTCATTTATTTAAAACAGACAGTAGGACAAATTATTTTTTTTCCACCTACATGTGAAAATACTAAATATTATATCAAATTTAAAGTCATACATTGGTTATAAATTATGTCCTTATGCGGATTTGAGCTGTTTTGTCAAACCGCAGTTTCACGGGATTTGTACCTGAGCTACTGAACAAACCTACTGAATTATGAAACTCATGTATACAAAGCTACATGTGACGACAATTTTCAAAAGTATCAGTTTTCAAATCGCACAGGATGTTAAAATTGTTTTGAAGTCATAACATAACTTTATTAAATCAAAACTCTAAACCTGTAAATCATACTTTTTGTGAAAAGGAATAAATATTGGCAGAGTTTTACTGCCTCTAGAGTTCATTTCAATCTTGACACTTTTCATAAGAAAGGTACATTGTAAAAAGTTTTTAAGTTAATAAGTCATTTAAACCTTTTTTATTGTAGTGAGATGAAATGACTTGTACTTTTAAGTTGATTTAAGAATCATAAGGGGTCATCGGATGCAAAGTTCACATTAACTTGTTTGAACATTAATGTGTGTTGGCAGTGTATGTACAAACCTACCCTATAATGATAAAATTAGTGTTTTTTAATTAATCTGTAAAAATAATATCCCCTTTTTCATATCGAGCCATTTTTAGATGCATGACAGAGGCCGCTCCCATGATACCTCAGACCTGCCTTAAATCAGCTGTAACAGTCCAACCTCTTTGTTTCAATGCCGGAGCAGGGATGTAAGATACACAAGAATATCGCAGATTGAGCGATTGAGGTGTTGTGTTGCTGGATATAATAATGAACATAGTGGTCGTCATTTACTCCCGACATCTGAGCTGCTGAAAATGCAGTGGATTACGTTTGTTTGTGAAGGGAATGCGCCTCCCGATCTACATATATACGTCTATGTTCATGTGAATCATTCGTGATCCAGCTTCACTTACAGCAGAAGTGAGTATAAGGTTTTTTTTATGAAGCAAGTTTAGCGGCTAAATGTGGCTAAATGCAGCTAAAGTAAACAGGCTCATCACTCCACAGAGAGAAGAGAGGGGCGGGGCGAGCAGAGATCATTAACATTTGAGGCAGCCTCAACCAGAACAGGATGATTTTTGCAGAGCTGAGCTGTAAAAAGGGTGTTGTTTTACACTACCATTGAGAATTTTTAACCAAAGTATATTATACTTTTCATTAAGACCCTAAAGAATCATATCAACTTGTGGAAAATGGGCACCCGATGACCCCTTTAAAATTTTAAGGCAGCTGCTGAACTTAAGTTTTTTGAGCTGAAACTAGAGAAAATTTTTACAGTGATGTTGTTCCTTTTAACGATCATAACATAAGTTTGTTCTAAAGTGTGGGAGGTGTTAAACCCATACGTTGTGTCAATCATTCAGTGGACTGCTGATGTCATCACCTCCATACCACCAATCTCAATTAACGATATCCATCTAACCCCTCCTCTGCTTCCTTGTGTGTCGATACACATATACATATTTCCTTTACATCCTTACATCTCATTACCTTTTTCGTACTGCCTTTATCACCAAAATGCACAAATATTGTACAAATATCTTTTGTGTTGCATATAAAAGTGCAATAAAGTTTATTTCTTTTGTCAATGTATATCTCACATCTCTTCATTTTCATTTAGCCAGAATGTAAGGCAGCATTGCATACATTCAAGATAGATAAAGCAATCCCAAAATGCACTGCAAGTGTAATGGAAAAATAGACAATTAATCAATTAAATTAAAAACTACGACCAAAAACAAACAAAAAAAGGATTTTCACTGAAAATTCATGTTTATGAGGGTATCATGTTGTTAGCTACAGCTACTCTATAGCGGCATTTAACAAATGGAATAAATAGTAAGTCAAGTCTCCATAGTGCTTCATGTGAGGAGCGCTATTTGTGTGCTGACTTGCTGCCTATGTAGAGCGTTCCAATTCAGTCACTTATGAGCAGGCCCTTATGGATTTTAAACACACAGAACTCAGCAAAAATAGAACAGCCATTGTTTATGGAATGGAATATTTAGTATAATTATGTTATACCTTCATCTACCAATAAGGCTGAAGTGCAACTGGCTTAGTTAAACACATTTAACATGTTTAAAATCCAATTTTGCCAAGAAAAACAAAAATAAATAAAAGTTGGCAGATTCCATCAGGGTCTACCTATGAGATTTGATTTTAGCTGGATGCTTCTATCAAAGACAGCTGTCTATGTACTGTAGATAGCAGACAGCAAGATAGCTCACTAGGTTTTGGAACAGAGCTAATGAGACCAAGCTAAAGAAAGATTCCTTCTGTGAGAGGTGTGTTGTGTTTGCCTCTGGCTACACTGATATATACATAGGTGTTCGTTCCAGCCACAGGAAGCTGTTTTTTTCCCTGTGTGTTTGTATATTTCTGTGAGTTGGCATGCAGGTTAACCTTTCCCGTTCTCTCACTTTATGTGTATCTGTGTGTGTGTGAGTGTGAGTCTGCAGTCAACGCTCAATCTGTGGGACCTGCAGAATGTGAAATAGTCGTCTAAAAATACCCAGACTGCCCAGTGTGCACTGAGGCTACTATGGTTTGATGTGCCTAATCTCCCTTTCCTAACTCCGCTATACTGTTTCTCAAAGAGAGAGATAGAGAGAGAGGCGCTGACCCGGCCCAACACAGCCATCTCATTACACCGGGGAATACGGGACACAGCGGAGGGACGGGGTGAGAGAGAGAACGAACAGAGGACGAGAGAGATACAGGAACACAGGGAAACAGCAACTTGGAAAAGACAGAAGGAGGGAGATGAAGGGATTCAGGGATAAGCCCAGGGATGGATGGAAATGAGGAAGTCAGAGGTAAAAAAGAGCTGTGTGTGTCCAGATATGGACAAAAACGAAAGGAAAGGTGAAGAGCAGAGAAGGAAAGTGAAAGATAATAGTCCTGTTTAGACAAACAGAATACTGTTTAAACACAGCAGAGCTGCGGGAAGAGAGAAGGGAATTTCAAGAAAGGTTCACCCGCCTCCACCGCACGTCCAAACCAAAACAAACATTTTAGTAAAGATGCAAAAATGTATAACTATGAATTTCAGATTTTACACACTTTACAGAGCAATTTAATTACATTTGATGAAACAATAAAAAAAGGAAATAGGAAGAAGAAAAAAAGAGAAAAAATTGATAATATACAATAAACAAACAATCAAACAAACAAACCAAAAAAAAAAAAAAAAAAAACAATGATTTGAATCAGGAAGGTTTTTTTTAAAGACGTTTCATT
Organism: Labeo rohita; assembly: GCF_022985175.1. Classification (NCBI taxonomy): domain Eukaryota; kingdom Metazoa; phylum Chordata; class Actinopteri; order Cypriniformes; family Cyprinidae; genus Labeo; species Labeo rohita. The sequence continues at coordinate 26,055,614 of NC_066887.1, forward strand.
CTCACCAAGGCTGTATTTGAGTAAAACAGTAAAAAACTATAATATTAGAAAATATTATTACAATTTAAAGACAATTAAAAAAAAAGAACAATCTATTTTAATTTGATAAAACAATTAAAAAAGAAAAAAAAAACAAGAGAAAGTTTAATATAAAATAAAACAAACAAAAAACAATGATAATGATTCTTTTGAAAGACGTTTCATACTCACTAAGGCTGTATTTATTTGATTAAAAATACAGTAATAACTATAATATTACAAAATATTATTACAATTTAAATTGTTTTCAATTAAGAAATTCAGTATGATTTAAGTATGATTTATTTAAATTTAATGAAACAAAAACAAAGAAAGAAAAAGAAAGAAGAAAAAACAAGAGAAAGTTTAATAATATACATTATAAAAACAATAATAATGATTTAAGTCAGCAAGATTTTTTAAAAGACATTTTATACTCACCAAGGCTGTATTCAATTGATCAAAAATACAGTAAAAACTATAATATTAGAAAATATTATTATTAATTTAAATTAATTTAATTGTTGTAATATTTTTAAAATTTAATTTATTCCTTTAGTTTATTAAAGCTGACCTTTCAGCAGCCATTAATAATAATCCAGTCCAATTAATCTATTGTATTATGCTGATTTGGTGCTCAGGGACATTTTGTATTTATGTAATTAACATATTATTACCAATGCTGGTGCATAATACATTTTGTTTATTAAAATATTGTTATTATTATTATTATTATTATTATTATTATTATTATTTCTATTATTTCTATTATTCTCAGGATTCATTGCAGAATAGAAAGTTTAGTAAGAATTTGCCTAAAACTTTTAGATAAAATGCATTATAAAAGTAGTTTGAATGCATTAATTATGCCTTTTAATGCATCTTATTATTAGGGCTGTTAAACAATTAATCGTGATTAATTGCATCCAAAATAAAAGTTTGTATGTGTGTGTATTGTGTGTACGTATGTATGTATGTATATATGTGTGTGTGTATTGTCATATTTATATAGAAAATAATATGCATGTGTGAGTTTTATAATAATAATATACACTACCGTTCAAAAGTTTGGGGTCAGTAAGACTTGTAATAGTCTTTAAAGAAGTCTCTTATGCTCATCAAGGCTGCATTTATTTGATTAAAAATATAGAAAAAAACAGTAATATTGCAAAATGTTTTTACAATATAAAATAATGTTTTTTATTTTAACATACTTTAAAATAGAATTTATTCCTGTGATGAAAAGCTGAATTTTTATCAGCTGTTACTCCAGTCTTAAGTGTCACATGAACCTTCAGAAATCATTCTAATATGCAGATTTATTATTAGAATGATCAATGTTGGATAATATCAACAGTTGTGCTGCCAAATATTTTTTGGAACCTGTGATTTTTTTTTCAGGATTCTTTTTATGAATAACAAGTTTATAAAGTACAGTGTTTATTCAAAATATAAATATTTGTACAATGTACAATGTAAATTATTTATTATTAACTTTTAATAAACTTTTAATTATTAACTTAATACATCCTTGGTGAATAAAAGTATTAATTTCTTAAAAAAAAAAAAAAAAAAAAAAAAAAAGAAACAATAAAAATGTACTGACCCCAAACTTTTGAACGGTAGTGTATATCTATTTTATTATATATACACACATACACAGTGCACATATTATGCAAACACAAACTTTTATTTTGGGTGTGATTAATTGCTTGACAGTCCTATTTATATTGCATTGTATAATCTCTTTTTTTATATAATATTTGACTATTCATTGTTATAAAGAATAATGCATTATTAAAAAAAGACAAAAAAAAAAAAAAAAACGGACAAATATTTTAATGCATTTTAACTTTGGTTACAATTATTTTTCAATAGCTATAATTTAGTGCTGGGCAACAATTAATCGCGATTTATTGCATCCAAAATAAAAGTTTTTGTTCACGTATGTGTGTGTTTACTGTGTATATTTATTATGTATATATAAAGCCACACACATACTGTATATATTTAGAAAATATTTACATGTATACATTTATGTTCATATAATTGATATTATATAATAATATATAAACACATTTTTCTTAAATATATACACATGCATGAGTGTGTATTTATAGTATCAATGTAAGACATCATTCCTGAATAAAAGTATTGAAGTACTGAATGGCACTCAGGGAAAGTGTCACATAAGAGAAGGCAATGCTTCTGTGAAAGGTTCAGTGCTCAATGATGTTCAGAATTGGTCCACAAAGCGGCTTGGTCATACAGGTGGAATCGGTCGGACTAAACATTTTAAGAACTGAGAACTCATTCACTCGCTTTCACAGCACTTTCACCCACGATTCAATATAAACCAAAAGCCTGTCAGGAAGCTGCATCTCTCCTGTCAGGGAGCAGGTTTACAACAACCACTTTGTTTGTATAAATGCCGCATCGGCACATCAGTGGTCTGCTGGACATGGAGGCATGGCAGAAAGAGGAAAAGTGAGGGTGGTTTTAAGTTAGCAGGGACAACAAAAGAGACAATGCCTGTGCAGAAGAGTGAAGTGAGAAAGGATGAGAAGAGAAAACACAAAAACGGCGAAGACAGAGAGCGAGAGTGAGGAGGTGAATGTTAATAATGAACGTGTGTGCCATGTAATGGCCGTGACCTTCACCAAGATGAGAGTCTGAGAGGTCCTACCAGCATGGTGAGATGTTCTCTGCTGGTGAATGGAGTGATTAGTATTGCAGAAAGGGAGAAAGAAAGGAGATGGAAAGAGCGAGAGGCAAAGAAACCAGATCTACTCCTGTATGCAGGAGGGTGTACGAAGTCTAAAGGAGACTGTCTGGGCACTGATGCATGCAGAGTCACCCCCCTGTTTGAGGTTACGTGTCTTACGTTAGATAACACCCATCCATTTTAATGCATGTGGGAGGGAAGGAGAGCTCTGAGCCTGTAAATTGAAACATTAAAACTGAAATGCAGTGAAATGTAACACACTAAATGCTGCGAGCCGGACAGCATGTAATTTCTCTCCAGTGGCACGCAGCTTTCTTGCTTACAAACTTAATTGGTCAAAATTAGCCCTATGACACTTCATGTTTCAAACTGTTCATGGTTCAAAAGTCACACTTGATGAGCATAAAACGTGAATGGAAATTGACTTTGGTGAATAAATAAAGCAAGCTTGAATATTAAAAATTATGTTTTTTTTTTTTTTATAATTTTTAAAAATCTGACATAAACACTGGTTTGTCACATCAATGCAGGCTTCTATACTTTAATATCTTATTTTTGTAGTCAAAAGTTTACTCTCTCTCTCTCTCTCTCTTTCTCTCTCTCTCTATATATATGCTATTAGTGTTAATTTCATTAGTGAAAACTGACGAAAAATGTTCGCTGATGACTCAGACGAGATGACGGCAAGATGAGGTCAATAAACAATAACTGTGACATACTTCATTGGAAAAAAGTAGACAAAATATTATTGCGGACTGCTGTACATGCCTCTACAATGTGAGTTCAAATCCCCAAATCAGAGACTCTCTCTTTCTGCCAGGCATTTTGCTTATTTTTTGCAATCTGGCAACCAGAAACCTAGAAACACAGACAAACAACGAATCTGGAGTTTAGCAATCTCCATGTGAGATGTTTGGCTTAAATGAAAGTATCATTCAGCTTTGTGTTTTTTCATGAAATCTTGAGTATATTGTTTGATTGTGGTTGCTGAATAAATGCACATACTCAACCACTGTTGTTTTAATAGAGAAACATTACTGCAATTTGGAATTACTTGAATTCCTATTAGGAATTTCACTGTTGTAATATTTTAGATTTGTATTTATCAGTTTTCATTACGTAGACAGAGAGAGTGGATATAAGTCTTTGATATTAATTTAAAACATATTAAGTAGACTATAATAAATCAGTACACTACACTAGACGTAAACCATGCATATGAGTCCACATTGTTTTGTGCTTATTGGTGAAAGTGCAATACCTAAATGTAAAAAATACATTTCTCAAATGACAATCATTACGATTATAATTTTGAGAAAAAAAAAAAAATTAATAAATATATATATATATATGAAGAGTTCAGATGCAAAACCAGCTAAAAGCCATCTTGGTCAAAAATGAGATAATGATACTGAGTGAATGCTCCTGACACATATTATGCGTCCATCAAATGCTTTTACTTCAAACTCGCTAAATTCCTGCCTCAGCCCAATCAGAAGTACCAGTAGTTACATAGAGAACTATACAAAGTAGCCAGAAAGAAATGCTAATTTTAAAGAAATAGGTCGGATGGATTTAGAAGCTTTTGCATCTGAACTCTTCATATAGTTTAAACCATTATATAGCATGATGACTGCTGTACACGCCTTTACTATATGAGCTTTCATGTGTGCGGTTGCCAGATATCGTGTATTAAAACAGTACATTTCCTGCCCAGTGTATTGCTTAATTAATCTGGCAACCATGTGTACATGCTTGCTCTTCATTGCGGAAGCATTAATGATGATCTGAAAACACCAATAAACAGTTTAGCAGTCTCCATGTGAAATGCTCAGCTGTGTGACTAAGTGACTAAGATGCTCAGACATTTAGTCAACTAAAACTTGACTAAACAAAAACAGGACAAGGTTGACTAAATTGGATAATAACTAAAAAGTACGGCTGAATAGGACTAAGACGAATTTAAAAGACTTTGGCCTGGTTACACAGACAGGGCTTAGACTAAACCAGGATTAGGCCATAGTTCAATTAGCACATTTAAGTAATTTTAATAAACATGCCATAGAAAAACATTACTGGTGTCCATATTGAGACAAAACAAGGGCACTGACATATTTTCGGATCAATCAGTGCAAGTTTCTCTCAGTTAAGAAACAGCCCAGGACTAGCTTTAAAGGAGAAGTCCACTTCCAGAACAACAATTTACAGATAATGTACTCACCCCTTTGTCATCCAAGATGTTCATGTCTTTCTTTCATCAGTCGTAAAGAAATTGCGTTTTTGGGGGAAAACATTTCAGGATTTTTCTCCATATAATGGACTGATATGGTGCCCCGATTTTGAATTTCCAAAATGTAGTTTAAATGCAGCTTCAAAGGGCTCTAAACGATCCCAGCCGAGGAAGAAGGGTCTTATCTAGCGAAACGCTCAGTTATTTTCATTCAAAAAATACAATTTAAATAATTTTTAATCTCAAATGCTCGTCTTGTCTTACTCTCCCTGAACTCTGTGTATTCTGGCTTAAGACAGCTAGGGCAGGGGTGCCAACCCTGTTCCTGGAGATCGACTTTCCTGCAGAGTTTAGTTCCGACCCTAATCAAACACACCTGTCTGTAATTATCAAGTGCTCCTTGAGATCCTAATTAGCTGGTTCAGGTGTGTTTGGTCAGGGTTGGAGCTGAACACTGCAGGAAAGTCGATCTCCAGGACCAGGGTTGAGCACACCTGAGTTAGGGTATGTCGAAAAACTCCAATCGTATTTTCTCCCTCAACTTCAAAAATCATTTCAAAACAATGCTTGAATTGGAAAAAAAAAAGTGCCTGTACTCCATGCCCCAATTAACACGCTGAAGCTTTTACTCTGAGTACTGGCATCATGTCAGAAGTACCGGTATGTACAAAAAAGTGCCAGTACGCAAAACGCTAAAATACAGAAATGCCGGTACTGCGTACTGGTGCGTACCGGCCCACTTTAAGCACTGTTTCAAAATCATCCTACATCGCTGCAGAAGTTCCGACCCAGTCTTTGTGAAGTGAACATACACACCCTTAACAAAAAAGGTAAAACAGCGATATAGGACGATTTTGAAGTTGAGGGAGAACATGAGATGGGAGTTTTTCAACATAGCCTAACTGTAATGAACCAGAAAAAAACAGAGGTCAGGAAGAGCAAGACACGACAAGCATTTGACATTAAAAGTATATAAACTGTATTATTTTTATGAAAATAACCGATCGTTTCGCTAGACAAGACCTCCTTCCTCGTTTACAACTGCATTTGGGATCGTTTGAAGCCGCATTTAAACTGCATTTTGGAAGTTTAAACCTGGGGCATTTCAGTCCATTATATGAAAAACATTCCTGAAATGTTTTCCTCAAAAAACAATTTCTTTACGACTGAAGAAAGAAAGACATGAACATCTTGGATGACAAGGGGGTGAGTACATTATCTGTAAATTGTTGTTCTAGAAGTGGACTTCTCCTTTAACTATATGAAAGTGATCATCTCAGGTAATGATTATGTGCTTTATTCAAAGTTAAACGGGTCTGATGTGAGTTTGAATTAGGGCTACACGATTAATCGAAAAAAAAATCACGATCTCGATTCAAACATAAATGCGATCTCATTTCTAAATGACGGCGATTCACTTTCATGTATTTCCCTGCATTCAGATCATGCTGCATTCACGCGGTATTGGTCACACTCACACAATAACAAAACACTATTAATTCACCAGTCAATCATAAATCTCGATCACGTCTCTCCTCTCCCTCGTTGGCCACGTTCCGCTGCCACTCACGTGAGGTGTAACAATTTATCCGCTTGGACTAAAGTTCAACCTGCTGCGCTGCGCGAGCCCACTGGAGAAGATGCATTTATTATCTCGATGTGGCGTGGACATGCCTGGAAAACCCGAGAGCGTTGCACCACATGCGCATCGCGACCGGGTCGCTTCCGTTATTATGAGCACAGCTGCCGCGCACCTACAGTTGAAATAACCAACTTGAGCGTGCAAAAGACACGATATGTGAACGGCTTCATCACGTGAGCACTAAACAGCGCTGTGAGATCCAGTGTGAAACACTTGTGGTATATAATGGTATATAACTATAGTATGTATTTGTGATGAAGCTATAGCATGTGTGCATTTATACTGAATGTTTTTAGACTACCGTTTTTCATACAAATAGGCTACCTATAAAACCATGTAGTTATATTTTTTACCATGGTACTGAGGTACCATTATGTGTGGTTTTAACTGTTTATCATGATTTAAAATGTATGCTTGCTACTATGGGAGACCAATGCTTAATTTAAAATAATAATAATACATTTATCCATAAAAAACTGAGGTTGCTACAGTTTTTACAGATGTTACTGATTGATAATGAACAAAAATTTACCTCTGCATCCTCAAGCTACTATCAAATTCTCTTTCTAAGAGACAAAAAAAGTGATATTATTATTATTATTATCATCATTATTATCATTATCAGACAACCCAAACCTGTCTCTTGATTTGGAACAATACAAACCTATGGTCTGCTTTATTTTATTATTGGCTTATTTATTATTATTGGTTATTTTATTATTTGTTAATGTTCTTGTATGTTCAAAAACTTTTAAATTACTTTTATTCACTTTAAGGGGTCTAATAAACAAAGAAGAGACTATTTTTTGTTACTCCAGCACTTTATTATACTAAATGTCCTGTGTTTTTTTTATTTATTTTTTTTTTGTACTTGAGTGCAGTAAATTTTGGTTGAAAAATTAGAATCTTGTAAGAGAATCGTGATCTCAGTTCCCATGGGGAAAAATCGTGATCCACATTTTAGCAAGAATCGTGCAGCCCTAGTTTGAATATCATTTTGTGTGACCTTACAGCCATACTGAAAACAGATAGTTTACCTCAGATCTTGAATGTAAACTAAAGCAAAGGTATGCGTTAAAACGGCGAACTCAGTGTGAACCAACAAGCATATTGCACAACAAAGATGGTATAAGCCACTCAGTACGTATATTTAATAATATGAAAAAAAATTAATATTTGTGACCCTGGACCATAAAACCAGTCATAAGGGTCACTTTGAAATTAAAACTTATAGCTTTCCATTGATGTATGGTTTGTTAGGATAGGACCATATTTGGCCGAGTACAACTATTTGAAAATCTGGAATCTGAGGGTGCAAAGAAATCAAAATATTGAGAAAATCACCTTTAAAGTGGTCCACATGAAGTTCTTAGCAATGCATATTACTAATCAAAAATTTAATTTTGATATATTTACTCTAGGACATTTACAAAATATCTTTACTTATATCCTAATGATTTTTGTCATAAAAGAAAAATCGATAATTTTTACCAATACAATGTACTGTTGGCTATTGCTACAAATATAAATATACTCATACTACTTATGACTGGTTTTGTGGTCCAGTCATAAGTAGTATGTAGTTTGTCACTCCAGTTGTGCAGTGCAGTGCACTTCCAGAAAGAACCTGCCCAAACACGCTTTTGATTGGCTGTGATATTTGATTGATTCTATTGTGTTGCATCTGGCGTGAACACCCAAATTGCTTGTTGCTGGAATCTTGTCGTGTCACATGTACAGTAGTTAGGACACAGTGTAAGACTATATGAAAAATGTCTGAAAAATGTTTCAGACTATATGCTATATATCTGTCCTGAGAAACATTCACTCAAACAAAAGTGTGACAACTTATCCTGGTCTCCCCTATAAAGGACGATTTGAGGTTAAATGCTTCAAAAACATTTTAATAAAATCAGAAAAGGCGTGATTTGGACACGTTGGCAGTCTGGAGTCCATGCTGAAGTGTACCCGGTCTTGGCCGACCTTGTTCAAACCTAGTTTTCACTTCCAAGTCAGTTGGAGGATTAAAAAAAAGGACTAGATCCATGAAGGGAGGTGATGGCAATTTGCATTTTCCAGGTGTGCAGAGACGATTGGAAATTATTGTTTGCTAATTTAGATGAGGAAAGCAATGGTTTAACGTCTGGGACTGTTTGTGATGAGCTGAGTGAATGGGAGCAGCTGCCCGGGCGAGCGGACGGCATCCGTGCCAGTGGACGCGCTAACGCCAGGTTTTTACAGAGCTTCATGACCGAGTGATTGTGAGGACAGAACACTGTCTTTCAAAAATTGCACCCACTTTCAAGTGCTTATATCTATTTATGCCCCAAACTGGCATTCAAGACATGAAGCGATTGATATGAACAATCACAAAAGCTTGCGATTTGTCGATAGAGTTAATCAGTGCCTTCATCCACACATGAAGCAGTGTAACAGTACACTAACACTGAAATATGCTTTCCATTCCCTAATGTGCCATAATACATGTCACAGAAGGTGTATGTTTGTTATTGTTTTTCATCAACTGTGAATGGCTTTTTAATGCAACATTTTTTTTGTACTCCAAGCCTTATTACTGAGTATTACCTCTACAGAAAAGCAGGCATCACGTAATTTATTAAGGTGAGTGCCCCTCTTTTCTGAAACAAATTGAGAGTAATGTAAACCAGCGCTTTATTTAATTGCTTTGTGCTGGGTGCCGGTATGTGTATTTGAGCTCCATCGACTGCGAGAGAATTACTAGAACGTTTCTACATTATTACTTTTAAAGCAATAGTTCATTTTAAAATGAAAATTCAACCATTGTTACAGCATGACTTTCCTCCGCAGAATAAAAATGAGATAATTTGAACAACCTTCACAAAGGTCTTTTCAATATAACAACAATTCATAGCAATCACGGCTGTTAGTTTCTAAAAAAAACTATTATAAACACTAATTAAAAACCATAAATGTACCCAGTATGACAATACTATATTCCTGTAGGACCCTTTAGAGTCATGAGGAAAAGACTTTACTTCAAGTAATTATTTTAGCGAGTTCAACTCTGGTTTATGAATGAATCATTTGATTTTGAGGTTTAGCGAAAAGAATCAGCTCAATAGAATGATTCACTCAATGATCCCGTTCTTGAGTTCAACTCATTAACTCAACAAGAGTGTTATTCAGCTGTTATGGTGCTGAAGTTTCTTGTCATTAAGCTGCATTGTTATTCTTAAAAAAGGACCTATTATGATTCATAGAAAAAAAACAGCAACATGCAAGTTTGGAACAACACGTGAGTAAATAATCACTGACACTTTACATATGACACTTAAAAGACACCCACACTCTCTCTCAGCACCTAATTCATGGGTCATTGCTGGCTCAGTGTTTGACAGCTGTCACCCTTCCCTTCAGGTGCATTATAACGCACCAGAGGATGAGACAGAGAGAGAAGGAATGACAGTGATATGGCGAAAAGAAGGATGAAGAGAGTTGTGCATGTGCAGCTGGAGGGATGAAGATAGAGGAGGAGAAGGTGGAGAGAGAGGAGAGATCCCAGGCCTCTCTGTCACTCCGTGCGGTCATCTTTCCGCCCTCTTGTTTTCTTCATCCTTCCATCCTGTGCCAGTAACCTTCACCGGGAGGCCACAGCAGAGATGATGAATGGAATCAGAGACAGCAGAGAGGACAAAGATTAGGGTGAGAGAGACAGATGAAAAATGACAAACTCATGGGGAGGAAAACAGAAAGAGAGAGAGAGAACAAGAAAGAACAGGATAAAGCTAAACGTAGGGTCCAATATAAACACTTTTATGCAAGCAAAATCTTAAAAATAATATATATACAGTATATATATAGGTTGATTACTTATAAATTGTAGTCCATTGCTGATTATATGATGAAAACTGTTAGTAATGTAATCCAGGTTACTCATTTTAGGTAATGTATTCTAACTACATTTTAGATTACTTTTAGATTACTTACTTATCATTCATAAATCAGTAATACATTTCAGAATTACCTGTTTCATACATAGCATGACAACTGATGTACATGCCTCTACTACGCGAGCTTTCATGTGTCTGGTTGCCAGATAACAAGAGTTAAAATCTCCAAATCCCCTTTTTGTTAGAAGAATACATTTTTTGTCCTGTGTTTTGCTTAATTTTTGCTATCTGACAACCATGCGCACATGGTTCTGCTCATCAAGCCTGCATTTTTTTTTTGCAAGTAAAAAACAGTAAAACTGTAAAATGTATTTACTATTTAAAAAAAAACATTTTTTTTATTTGAATTATATTTTAAAATGTAATTTCCTGTGATTTCAAAGCTGAATTTTTAGCAACATTACTCCAGTCACATGATCCTTTAGAAATCATTCTAATAATCTGATTTGCTGCTCAAAGAACATTTATTGTTATTATTATTATGTTGAAAACAGATGAGTAGATTTTTTCAGTTTCTTTGATAAACAGACAGTTCTGATCTTTGGATATTTATATTCATTAAAAAATTCTAAAAAATGTGGTCAACTGTTTTAAATATTATTATTATTATTATTATTATTCATAATAATTAATAATAATAATAATGTTTCTTAAACAGCAAATCAGCATATTACAATGATTTCTGAAGGATCATGTGACACTGAAAACTGCAGTAATGATGCTGAAATGTAGCTTTGATCACAGGAATAAATGACATTTAAAAATATGTAAATAGAAAATTAAATAGTTACATTTAAATAGAAAATATTACACAATATAAATGCTTTTGCTGTATTTTGGATCAAATAAATCCAGCCTTGGTTTTAAAGAAGAGAATTCTTTAAAACACATTAAAAATCTTACTGTTCAAAAATTTGTGTGTTTGGTTATAATTTTATAAAGGCTTATAATTATAAGCTTTAATATTATATTTCAACGTCATATTTCATGTCATTTCTTATTTCAACATATGTTGTATTTCCAGTATCGTTTCATGTTGTATTAATAAAATTCATGCAAAATGTATTTATTTGTTCTCAGTTTTCATTAGGCTTGCATTTATTCAATGCAACATTTCATTATTCATTCAATTATCTTGTGTAATACTGATTTGTTTTACATTCTGTGCTTTAATTTATTTCATAGTGCATTTCATTTCAAATTTCACAAGATTTTTCCTTTGGAGGAAAAAAAAAAATCAGTATTTGACTGTCCTTTTTCAAGTTACATTTTGTATTTTTTATTTACCACATTTTAATTCGTAACATTCTATGGCATATTTTATTGTTTCATTATATATTATATATTATATAGTTCCCCCCCCCCATTCATTATAATACAACCAAAGTAAAAAAATATGTATAATATAATTTTTACAATTATGGGATTCTTTTTTCTCAACTTTCTATTGGCCAGCTTGGAAAAAAGCCAATTTTGGACCCCAACTGAACAGGACGACAGCAGGTAGAGCATCAGAAATAGAGAGAGACAAGAGAAATATGGGAAAAGAGTATAAGGTGTAATGAGATGGGAAGAGCGGGTGAGAGGGCAGAGGGTGAAAGAGAAGATATATAGAAAGAGAGTGAAGGTGACGGTGAGACAGTGAAGGGTGATTCTCCATGAGCCTGTTGGACGGCTGATGATGACCAACACGAGATAATAACACTCACACACACACAGCATGCCCTCTGTGCTTCAGCTTCCTCACACAGAGAACAATTTTGCTTTTAAAGGAACAGTTCACCACAAAATGAAATCTCTGTCCATCCTAACCCACACAAGTTTCTTCTATGGAACACAAAGATGATGTTAGACAGAATATTCATGCAGCTTTCTATTCATTCAACGAAAAGTGAGCTGAAATAGTCACTGTCGATTGACAAAAAAGCACTATGCTATTTTCCACACTCTATCCTATGGTAGATATTATTGGCTCACTCTCAGTGTGTTCCCTTTTTCTTTTAAGGGTCGTATATTGACCATTTCCCATTCATTCTATTCTATTTAATCATAAATCTCTCTCTAACTCATGTAAATGAGCTCTGTTATGATTGGCTAAACTCCATGTACTGGCATAGGTTTTATTGTCGCTCATCAGGGTCAGCCAAGTGGTTGAATACTGAATACGTGTTGATGTGTAAATGTGGGCAGTATGTTAATGTGTTTACAGTTTTGATGCCAATACCTTGCCAATTTCTGAATGAGTCGACTAGTTTCTTTAGTCGTTCATCAAGCTCATGTACGAACCCCTATACACAAAGGGCACGTATTAAAGCGCTGTTGTTTTGCCAGCTTTAGTTCATTATAAAAACCTTTATGCATGAGTTCTTCACAGCGCTGTCAACTTTAATCTCACACTTCACACATTTCACTTTCGTATAGTTCTTTCGCACAGTTATATACTCTTGCAATTAGACAGAGACTGCATGCCAAAGTAGTAAACTGCACATTCCCAACAGAAACAAGCTCAACGGCGGTTGCCAGATCCACTCCAGCATTCCCAGAAAACCGCACGTCTGAATAATTCCGAAACCAAAGGCCCGTGCCTTCAGTCGTCCGTCCCCCTCTCTCGCTCTGCACAGACGAGTGGAATGACAGACAGAGAAAGGCAGCAGGCCTCCTCCCCAGAGAGAGGGAACGCATTCATCCGTACTGATCTTAAAACAACAGCCTCCTCCTCTTCTCCCTCTCCTTTTCACCCCTCGCTCTCTTCCTCCTTCCCTTGACAACACACCCTCTCCCTCTCTCTTACATGATTGGCTCGCCCTCCACGCGTTTTCCTTTTTCTCCCCACCAGCCAGTGTATCGCCCGTGTCTTTCACCTCGTGTTTCGCTCCTCGTTTCATTCTTTCCCTTCATCCATGCTGACTTGTATTCTGTGCCATTTCCTCCCTCCACCAATCCTTTCCAGCTGCTTCTCTGGATTTCTGCTAAGCTCTTCCTGCTGTCCTCTCACCTTGGATCAATTGTTGGTCTTCCAAATCATGTTATTGGGCTCCATGAACTGTATGAAATCACAAAGGGCTTGTACATAAATGCCAAGTTCTGTCATGAAACTCTAGATGGCGCAAACTGTCGTCGTTAACGCAAACTGATGATATTCACAACTCCTTGGCACAAGCTGATTGGTTTATGTTGCATACGCATCCAAAGAGCTTGCTTTTATACTTAAATGGAAGTTAGCATTCACTACAACATTTCTGAAACCCTCCACCTCCCCAGCTCCACCTGTATAGATCTGCTATGGGTTATTACATATGCTATTTGTGCAGCAGCAGTATGTCTTAGCAGTTCATCAGTGTAGATCTATTCCGCCAAGACCAAATACATTAACATTAGCCGGGTTTCCATCCAGAGTTGTGAATTTAACATTGAGCATAACTAAAGTGTCACATAAAACATTTGCAAATAAGCACCATTTCCATCCAACGAGTCAATAAGAACAAAATCATCACTTCCTGGTAAACTGGCACTATATATCACTAACAAAAGTAGGAGAAGCCACTGAATATAATCATTTTTATATATATAATAATAAAAAATTACCTCAAAGCAAGCAGACGAAAAACAAAAAAAATCGGTCATTGTTTTCGGAGGTGGATGCCAGCTGTTTGGGAACACAGTCGTATAAGACCGTTCTGGGAGGCAATTATACAGAAATACTTTGATGACAGCGTTTACTCGGACATTTAAGAATGACCATAACATTTCAGATGCTGTGAAACGAGATCGGCCCGGTGGTCAGTTTGCCATCCTGTAGCGCAAAGTCATATGACTATGATGCTCATGGAGGAATTTATTTGGCAAATGCGTTTTCATGTCCCATTATTCACATTAACCCTTTTTGGACAAGTCAAAAACTGCTTAAGCAAATGTAAACATTTTTTTTTTTTCAATTTGGGGATTTTTATTCAAAATTTGGCATTTCTATCATTCGTTTATGATGCGATACTTCAAAATGCGCATACAAACAGGGTGAAGGAAACAGCTATTGTCATATCCATTTCCATGCTAAAATCTTTTGAGAGTAGTCCTGATAGAACTACATATCTATATATTACAAACAATATGAGATCAAAACTAACTGTTTGTCATATAATTCCTATGTTCTGGCCATTAATATTTAACGTTGGCTATAATGTTCTATTTCGCACCATTTCATTAAAACATTTTTGTTTCAGTGACAATGAAATTGCTTTTCCCAGCCAGTTTTAAAAAAACTTTCAAGAACTTGTCAGTAGGGCAATTATAATTATCGTGCAATATAAATTTCCTCGCTAAATGATAATGAGTTCGATAAATGTTTGATATAGTGTTTATCGAACAAAGGCGGAACAAAAGAGCACTAGTCATTTGAAGCGTGTTACACGGACTGCTCGGCTCAAAGTTCAAACGGCGGCATGGCTTGAGCTTACTAGAGCAGGTGCGTTTACTCGCTGATGAGTCTTGGTCATGTAACCACTAAACAGCACTGTGAGATCCAGTGTGAAGCACTTGAATTCAGCGAAGAACACAAATAACTCAGTTTATAGTCAGATGATACAGCGCTGACAAATCGCCATCATTAACCATAGATTTACTGTCGTAGCACTAACTGCACCATGGTATTGCACCAGAAATGCGGGCATTCATGTTGAATTTTATTATATTATTAATGTAGACATGTATTAATTGTATTGAAGAGGAGTAATGGACTACAATTACAGTATTTTTTTGTGATTAAGCTATAGCATTTATGCATTTATACTAAATGTATTTAGACTACTGTTTTTTATACAAATACATAGACACTATATTACATTTTTACAATAGTACTGAGGTACTATATTTGTGGTTTTAACTGTGATTACCGGGATCTAAATGTATGCTACTATGGAAGCAATGGTTAATTTAAAATTCAGTCAGAATAATTACATTTCACTATATAAAATGAGGTTGGTACAATTTTTTACTGATATTACTGATTTTGATAATGAACATAAATGCACATCTGCATCCTAATTCAAGCTACTATCAAATGCATATTTCTAAGAGACAACAGAAATATATTATTATTAATATTATGAGGCAACACTATCCTGTTTCTTGATTTGAAAAAAAAAAAAAATACTCATTAGCACATGTAGAACTAAGAATGTTTTTATTTATTCATTTTGTTAAGGAAAAATGACTGGAAAAGTGTAAAGAATTCAAAAACGTTAATTGTTTGCCATGTTCTGACCATAAAGAATAGTTCAGAACGACGATTAACCATCTGGTTTTTATAACTTTAACATTGGAGCAAAAATCTGCTTTTAAACTTGAAAGAAATGAAAATTATCATTTATAATAATAATTATCAATATTGACTGATATGAAAAAAAAATTGTGATCATTTTTTTGTCCATATCACTCAGTCATTTCACCTTCAAAACGTGCTTAAAGAAGCCCTTTTAGGGCCATTCAGATTTTATTTTCTTGAAAAAATCTGTTATTGCAATTTTATTGTTCTACAGTCTAATTAGAATAATTGCTGAGAAAAATTAGATCAATCAAGACCATTTATGCAAAATATAATTTCTTGTTTTTTGGCAGGGTGGAGGGGCAGGGCTTTCAATATAACCCTCAAATATGACCATGACATATTCTTGACCAGTTTCATGAGATTTACCAAGCAAACAGTGCAAGTCATTGTCATTCAAGGCAGCATGCATTAGCCACTCTCTCACCACCTGTTATAAAACACTGAAAATGATTGTTATTTTGTTCCTCATGTGTTCATTATGTTAGAAATGTGTCTCCAAATGGAGTTGTACAGTTATGACATTTAAAAATGCATTTGCTAGCTACATTTATGATGAGTACATTTTTCACTCGAATAAAAGTCACTGAACTTCAGTATTTTTTATTGGGATTTAAAGCCTACATTATGCAGAAACCTTGTATTGTGGTCCACTGCTGCCTCTATTTAATTAATTGTGTTAGTAAAACTTATTAACATTCAACAAGTAAAAAGTGGATTTAGTAAGTGTTATTTTCAGACCCTGTTTTTGTATAGTCAACATTTTGAATAAAAAGTGAACAAACAGCAGGGAGCAAGAGTTTCATGAAAGAACATTTTGGTCTATATGAAACAGTGTGGGTGTTTGTTTTATACAGTATGTTCATGCACGGCAAGAGAGAATATTTAAATATTATTAAAAGTTTATAATAAACTACTCTTTTCTACCATGTTCCCTTTGCAGATTTGTCTTAGAGCTCTCTCCTCTTATCTGTCTCTAGAATTCATTTGGGAGATTTTCAAAAATCATGCCTATTTTTAACCTACGAAACAAGAAGGAACTAAATGAAGTGGGGCTTTTAGTAGCTTTTAAGTTCAAGGCCAGAATTAACTAGAAAAGGTAAGAAAAAAAATCATAAGTTTGACAGAAATTCACACATTAAAACATGCCCATGGGTTGATATGGTGGACAGTGGAGGCTGGAGGCTACAAAAACGAGTCTAGATAAACTCAGACACCTACAAAAAGCAATCAGAAGATTAAGAGATTGAGCTGGAGGTGGCGATGGAAGAAGCGCACATCTGCATGCTCCGGGTCTGCCGAAAGTGAACAAAAGATTAGCTAATTTACACAAGCAACCCCGTGGCTTTGGAGACCACAGCGTTTGAGGTTTTCAGAACAAGTGCGCAAATTGAGCAGCTGTGAGGTTCTGCAGTCACCGTCTACGTGAGAATCTGGAGGTGACACCGGCAAGACATGATTGATGTGAAAGCAGGCAGGGTTTGCGCCGCTGCTCTCTTTGAATATTTAATTAAAACCCCACATACAAAAGCAAGATGATGTCAAAGGTGCGCTTCTGTTTTCTGCTGCCTTTGAATGCCGCTCGGTTTGCCGGTTCTCTCTTTTTCCTCCTTCACTTCACTCCATAGTCCTCCCTCCCCTGTCTTTTGCTTTTTTCTCTACCGATTTCTCTCCGATCAAACTCAATCAGCGGCCTGCATGCTCCGCGCCGGCTGTTATTGTAGCTCGCAGGTGCGATGGAACCCCCGCTCAGTGGGCCTGACCTCCTCTGCGCTCTCCTCCACTCTTCTAGAGCCAAATAAAGACATTTTCTTTCCTTCTCTCCTCGTCTGCTCTCATGCTTTCGCTCTCTCTGGCCCTTCCAACACCAGACAACCATGTCACGTCGCTAACATGCTGCGGACAAGGCCCCGAAATGATTTTGTGCCGCACTGCAAGTGTGCCATATATAAGTGGAAAGTAAAATACTTCAAAAAAACACCCTGTAACGAATAGATGCCTCCAGCTGGGGTAAAATCAGAAGTGTGAAAACCAAAAAGAATACAGCATGCAGGTGTAGCTTTTAACATAGCAATGCAGTGGGGAGACAAAAATTTAATAAATTAAGTTGCAATCTATTGAATAACTATTGTGCTACTAAACAAAAAGAAACAAAATATTGTGTGAACACTTATTCCATGTAATATCTGATCACAAAGTAAATTTTTTGTTTTCCATACAACAGCGGATAACTCCAAAAGGGCAGATAAACAAAACCATCTGTAGTTAGTCACTTTACATGTCTGTTCCTGTCTGAAGACCAGACTGTATGGCTTTTGGTCAAAGGACTTATTCCCATCCATAGCAAGTTCACTTCAAATGGTTGCTCCTAAGGCATTCCCAACCTTTTCCCTCTGTAATAATCCATGATTTGTAAAATCTTGGCCTTATCCCTTCCAATTTTTCTGCTAACAAATTCAGTGTTATTCTTTGGTGTAATACTAATATTCTTCCTCGCACACACTCTTCCCTGAAGACACCTCTTCTCCAGATGCACATTGACCCTGCTGCTCTGGGGCTGGTAGGAGGGCTTGTTCCTCAGAGTCGCTCCACTGAACATGACTGACATAAACCACAAAGACTGTAGGAAGAAGACGAGCGGGAGAGAGAGAGAGAGACGGAACAAGCGAGACCTGAGATATTAAATGCTGTAGTTGTGAGAGAGAGCTTGAGCAGAGTGGGTGTAATTTATGATCAATAGCGTTCCTCAAATTCCATTCTAATTAGAGCTCTATTTACAGTGCTGCTGATTCTTACAGCTGTATGAGTGAAATATGCCATAAACAACACACAGGTCATTACAACTGCACACACACCTCATTGACAAAGAGATACTAGATACCCATACAAACACTACACACACTGAGCAAGATAAATATAGAGTGAGAAAGAGATAGATAGAATGATAGAAAGAATGATACACTGAACAATACAATGACGGAAAGAATGATAGAAAGAATGACAGAATGACAAAAAGACAGATAGAATGACTGACAGAAGGATAATTAGAACAACAGAAGGACATAACGATAATACGAAGACAGACAGACAGACAGACAGACAGATAGATAGATAGATAGATAGATAGATATACTGATAGACAAGGACATAATAATACGAAAGATAGAACAACTGATAGATTGAGGGATAGATAGATAGAGTAGTACATAGGTAGAATGATAGATAGAACGATAGAATGAAAGACAGAACAACAGACAGAACGACTGATAATGATATATAGATAGATAAAATGACAGAACAATAAACACAAAGATAGACAGAACAATAGACAGAATGATAAATAGAAGGATTAACAGATAGAATGATAGATAAAACGATAGACGATAGAATGACAGATATTATGATAGAGAGATAAAACAACAGAATGATAGATATAATATTAGATAGAGCAATAGAATGATAGACAGAATGATAGAACAACAGAATAAACAAATGCTAGATAGAATGAAAGATAAAACAACAGAACGATAGAAAGATAGTTAGAATGGCAGAACGATAGATAGATAGATAGATAGATAGATAGATAGATAGATAGAAAGAATAGATGGAAAGAATAGGTAGAAAGAATAGATAGACAGAACAATAAACAGATAGAACGACAGACTGAGACTGAGAATGATATATAGATAGATAAAATGACAGAGCGATAAATAGAACGATTGACAGAATGATAGACAGATATTACGATATATAGATAGACAGATAGATAGATAAACAGAATCATAGATAGAACAATACACATGATGGATAGAATGAAAGATAAGCTAAGCTATCGAAAGAACGATAGAATGGTAGAACGATAGAATGATAGAACGATAGATAGATAGATAGAAAGCACAGACAGAAAGAATACATAGAACAATAAACAGATAGAATGACAGAATGACTGAGAATGATATATAGATAGATAAAACGACAGAATGATAAATAGAACGATTGACAGATAGAATGATAGACAGATATTACCGTAGATAGATAAATAGATAGATAGATAGATAGATAGATAGATAAACAGAATCATAGATAGGATGATAGAACAATAGAACAATACATATAATGATGGACAGAATGAAAGATAAAACGACAGAACAATAGATTGATAGATAGAATAACAGACAGAACGGTAAGAGCGATAGAATGGTAGAACAACAGAACGATAGAACAATAGATAGAATGATAGACAGATAGAACGATAGATAGATAAACAGAATCATAGGATGATAGAACAATAGAAAAATACATATAACAATGGATAGAATGAAAGATAAAACAATAGAACAATAGATTGATAGAATAACAGACAGAACGGTAAGAACGATAGAATGGTACAATGACAGAATGATAGAACAATAGATAGAACGATAGATAGATAGAACGATAGAGAGATAGATAGATAGAACAATGGAACGACAGAAAGAATAATAGGTAGGATGATAGAGCGATAAAATGATAAAACAATAGAAAGACAGAATGATAGAACAATAAAACAACAGAATGGTAGATAAAACGAATGACAGAACGATAGAATGACTTATATAACGATAGACAGAATGAAAACCGATGGTGTTGTTGCCTTGCGTTGTCAGCGTCTGGAACAAAACACACCAAACAAACTAGCCCAACAGACACTCGCCAACGGCCGGACCGTCAGCTTGGTGTGTCCAGATACAAGACAAAATATAAAATAAACTGACAGTGGTATGTGTGCGTGTGTGTGTGTGTAAGAGAGAAAGAGAGAGAGAGGTTGAAATCCACCTTGTCAATGCTGCAGTGTAAGTTTATTACAGTAAGATTAACGGCAGTTCAGGAGGCTAATGCCGGCTAATACATCAGCGCTGTTTTAGCACAACCCAACACTCTCCCAGTCAATACAGAGCCTGAGAAATGGAGAGAGGGCAGCCAACCACAACCACAGACACAAGCAAAGGAGAAACAAAGGTGTGAGAGCACTTGGAAAAAATAGGTATAGCACAGCATAGTATGGTACAGTACAGAAGTGTACAGGAGCTGATTGTCAAGGCCCAAAAAACACAAGAAATATCATAAAAAAATGACACATGCTATACTATTTCTACAGCCATATGATAGCTTTATGGAAGAAGCAGACAATAGTCAACCACATTATATCTTCCGCTCCACCATTCAAATCTAGCGCATTAATTATACATGCCAGAGCGTCTTTGTTTACATAAGCGAAGCACATTGATCGCTCCAGACACTATATCAGGAGAAGAAGAGACTGCACAAAGTACTTGTAGGTTTGAATGTAAAAAACGGAAAGGGATTTAAAAAGTAATTTGACATTCATACACATACCCCGAATTCTTATGAACATATCTACTAAATGATTCTTTAGTATAGTACAGTAGTACAACATAGAAAAGTGCAAAGTATCTAGTGAATGTAGTCAACTTCAAAGTGCCTGTCAAGAACCAAATTGTGCTCATGAAATGACTACAAATACAACTTTCAAGGCGAAGTTTTAAACACGGCCGTGATTCAAGTACACATTGTTGCATACTAATAAGACATTAATGGAGTTTGTTAATTTCCACAGTGCAAAGCCCGTAGAGCCCGAGCGGTGTATTGAATCCGGATAGGAAATGGGAGCCAGTTCCAGCTGGCTGGACACAGTTGAGTTGTGTATTGATTTTCAGGGGGAGTTTGAAGCCCTCAGACACCCTGCACAGTAATCCAGGCTCAGGAAAGCATCTAGCATCAGCGGGCCACTGAAGTGTGTGTGTTTGTGTGCGCGCACGGGGCCCGTGGGATCTCTGACCGCAAACATGGGGAGCTCACTCACCATCTGCATGGGTTGCTGGGAAGATTTCTCCACTTTCTGTCAAAAATGTTCCGCACAAATTGAATAGTCCAGTTACAACGTTTCCCGCTCTGCTCCCTGGATACTGGAAAGCAAGCACTAAGATTCATTCAGCCAAAAGCCCTATTTGGATGGGATTAGTTTTCAGGACACATGTCTGTAAAGCAATAGTTACCGCTGACATATGTTTAATGTCAGTTCGCACAGGAAAAGCGATGTCTGTGGAAAATCAAAACTACTGCATGCAAAATTGATTTAGTTGTGCCAATTAGCTATGCAGGAAATATCAAATCACTGCTGTATATATCTAGGGAGATTGATTAGAAATAGATTAGAACTTTGAGCAAAAAGTAACAGAACTATTGATATTAGTAATTTGTCACCCTAAATGATGAACAATTGCTTTACACGCTTTGCCAGTTTTTCCAGTAAGCAATTACAAACATTTCCATTGTTTTTAGCCTCTTTTTATGTTCTGGAAAAAATTGCTCTGAATCACTTTAGTTTTTGCCCTT
Source organism: Labeo rohita (assembly GCF_022985175.1). Lineage (NCBI taxonomy): Eukaryota > Metazoa > Chordata > Actinopteri > Cypriniformes > Cyprinidae > Labeo > Labeo rohita. The sequence continues at coordinate 26,077,877 of NC_066887.1, forward strand.
CACAATGACTTTTTGTGACATTTATTTAGCTAAATTATAAATAAATAAATGCCACTACTAATGCCCAAGTCTTAAAAGGGTTATTAAAAGAACACATTTAATAACCCTTAAAGGGACAGTCCTAAAAATGAAAATTTACTGACTTACTGACTGTCATAATTTGCTGACCCTTATGTTTAGGGCTTTATGGAATCCATTTAATTTTTTCTTAAGTTTTAATTTTTCTAGACTTTGTTTTAATGGTAAATTTAATTTGATTAGTCAAAAACATGTCTTAGAAATTGAAATAATGAAACTTGAGCAATTCAACAGCAATTTAGTAAACGTTTAACAAAATGAAATATGAAATATGTTTAATTTTTTCACAAATTCTGTTTTATTTTTTTTCCAAATTCCATTTTTTTCCATTTTAATTTTTCTAAACTTCATTTTAATGGTTAAATTGCATTTTATTAATAAAAAAAAAACATGTCTAATGAATTTAAATCATGAAACTTACACAATGTAACAGCAATTTATTAAAGTTAAAGAAAAATTACATTTTAAAAGCCTATGAAATGTTTTGTTTTTTTTTAAATTTAGTTTTATTTATTTATTGTTTTCATGACTGTTTCTGGATTCCATTTTAATCGTTTCATTAGATTTTATTTTAGTAATAAAACACCTCTAATTAATTGATTATATATATATATATATATAGTTATTTTATTTTATTTATTTATTTTTCAAAAAATAATGTGCTGTGGAATTACATTATTCTGGTAAATAAATTTTGGTAAATAATTTTTTTCTGGTAAATATTCCTTAAAAATATATATTTTATTAATCATTTTATTAGTAGTAGGACAACTATGATTACATTAAGTAAAATTTCATAGTGTCTTCAAGTTAAACCAAACTTTTAGACTTTCTCAAAATATATATATATATATATATATATATATATATATATATATATATTTATATATGTATATATATATATATATATATATATATATTCATGGCTTAATATTCACAGACATTAGTCTATATTGCGCTTTCATTTCAGTGTACCGACCTATTTTTGATTTACTCATTGATTCGGTGATTTTGTCCGTCACGGCAATCATAGGGACGTGTATGTTGTTCCAAAAATGAATGACTGACTTGGTGTTTAACACAAAAGTTATATTTTGGAAAAAAAGTTTTAACTGTTCACTGAACAACACTGGACCATGCTGACTTTCACTGTATGGACAAAAATGATTGAGAGATTTTACAAAATATCGTCTTTTGTGTCCTCATGTTTTGAAATAAATTAAGGGGGATTTCATTTTTGGGTGTACTATCCCTTTAAGTCCAAATGTGAAAGAAAGCATTCTCTCATTTTTTCATTTTCTGGTGTCATTTGAGATATGACTACTATCTTTTAATAGAAGGGCAAAAGTCTTAAAAAAAAATCACTGACATGGTCAATTTGACCAGAAAAGCTCTGATAATTATTGCATTACTCCATGTCCTATAAAACTAATCCGGTTCGAATAAGACTGAAGATCTTCAGCTTGATTTTAGCTTTTAGCTAAAGCTTTAAAGTGATCAAGAGCCGCCTGAGATAATGACAGACATGACCTGTGAAAATATTGACAAAAAATAAAAGAACAAACCACAGACTTTTCTTAGCCACGATCATCATTGCATCACTTTGTTAGCAAACAGACAGAAATGGGTCATTGTAATGTACTTTATCAAGAGACTCTGCTGCTCTAGGCGGCTCCTTCTTTCCCTGTTTTCCGCAGCTGATTTTAGTACATCTGTTTTCATTTGAAAACACAACCACTTAATATCAATGATCATTACGGTAAAGCAAAAAACAAAGCTTTGAGTGCTGCTAATAGCAGCAGTGTGAAAAGAAAAGGCCTTTTCCCTCAGAGCGCAGCATAATACAATCTTGGTTTTATCTTGATGTAAAGATACGCAGTAGACCCAAAGAGCACCAAATATAATTCTTCCAAGAGGAGCCCTGCGGGGATACTTTCTCAGCATATAGTTCAAACCCATGCTTCTGACGAGGGTTTTTTTCACCCTCTCAGCGTCATAACTGCACTGCACTATTCCTGCACTGGTTTGGCTTCACTTCCCACACATAACATGTTCTCACACTTAATTTGTTTCAGGAGTCTGAGAGAAGTTTTTGCAAACATTTTAGCCTTATATATGAATTCTCCAATCGACTTTGCTGTTTGTGTCCTTGTCGATGGCAAGGAAAAAATAAAATAAAATAAAATATAGTTTAACTAATGGTATGACTCAATCCCAGGTTAAAAAAAACATAAAATAGATTTTTAAAAATGGATAAATAAAAAATTTCACAGATACATGAAATAAAAATTGCAATTCTACTGATTTTAATAACTTGACCTCTGCTGAATGGCGTAATTAATGCTACCATCCATTCCTCCTTTTGGCTTCAAGCTGAGGAAAAACCAATAATAAGATCAGATCTAGCACAGATTTGCACCTTAAATTCATCACTACTTAAAAAACAAAACTACTATTACTACTGCTAATAATATTAAAATCTTGCTGACTGAACAAAGCTTACTGATTTTGTCATTACATTCACTACTATAAAAAATATTTAGGCACTTTTTGGGATCTTGAGATGAGATTTTTTTTAATTCCTTAAAATGATATATCAGAGCTCGACATTAAGCCTTGGCATGTGCTTATCCTTCTGACAAGTAAATCAGTCATTCACTTGTCCAAGTAAAAAAGTTACTTGTCCGGGGCGTTTTTTTGTTTCTTTGTTTGGTGTAAATGTAATTCATTCTGAAACAACAATCTCATCACTGCTCTATGAGGTCTTACTTTATTCTGCATATTTGTGATATTTGCCTTAAATTGATTTCTAGGCAATATTTTCCTAAACTTACTAAATGTACGTGTCATCATTTACATCAAATTATAAAATTTTATCAATACATTCACTTAGAATAATTAGACTTTGTATGGTTGTTACCATTCAAATGAAATGAGTATCAACAAACTCCACTGCAGAGGAAACACTCAAGCTGCATCGAAAGTGCCATTTAGATGTATGTATTCAGACTGTTTACACCTTAAATGCATGACTGTTCCACCAATCATCATTACATATTCTGATCTTTAGCGACCCTGATCTATATATCCAGCACGGATGGATCTCTTCTGCAATAGCAAAAAACTCTCTTGATATTTTAAGAACAAATACAGAAGAATAAAATAAAGCCTATTTTGTTATCTTTTGAAACTTAGAAGGGTTCAGTTTGAGCAGATGATTGTACCGTCATCGTCAGAGTGCACTTCCATAGTACATTCAGCATCTGGCTCATATTCATGATCTTAACCATATTCGCAAAACTATCGTTTTCACTGACTTCAAAATCAATAGTTTGATCGCTGGCAGCTTATTCACCACATCCACCATCAAATAACAGTGACATTTATATTTTATTGCATACAGTAATTGCTCTGCAGTAAAGCCATTCAAACCAATTCAATTTTGGCTGATGATATTCTTTTGTTTTATGCCTGCGATAATTATGAGTGAAACATCACCTTATTATTGTCTATTAAACAGTGCCACCTCGAGGAATAAAGGTGAATTGCATGTATTTAATTGCATGTATTTATTTATCAGATTTTTGGACACGATAAATATACTTACACTATTACACACCTCGGGTCGCAAGTGACCCTATACACTTTTTACAAAAAATTAATCAGAAAACAGACATTCATTTATATTTTAGTAATTTTTTCTTGTTTTATTGTTCATAATGAACAGATTGAGGAATACTAACAAAGCTGATGTCAAAATGTAAAAAAATGAAGGAGGGAGAAGGTATAAATGGCGTCCCGGGTCGCTAAAGACCCGAGGTATGCATTTAAGGGTTAATGAAGATAAGAGTCACTATCTTAAAGGAGAAGTCTACTTCCAATAATACAGTTAAATAATACAGTTTGATCTCAAACATTAAAATAATACATATAAAACAATATATATATAATTCATTAAAATAACACAATTTAAATATTTTTTAATCTCAAACGTGCATCTTGTCTTGCTCTCCCTGAACTCTGTATTTTCTCCCTCAACTTCAAAAATATTTTCAAAATCAGAAGTACCGACCCAGTCTTTGCAAAGTGAACATGCAAAGAAAATCAAACACCCTTAACAAAAAAGGTAAAACAGCGATATAGGGCGATTTTGAAGTTAAGGGAGAACATGAGATGGGAGTTTTTCAACATACCCTAACTGTCAGGAACCAGAAAAAAACAGTCCAGGCAGAGTAAGACAAGACGAGCGTTTGACATTAAAAAGTAAATAAATTGTATTATTTTTATGAAAATAATTGATCGGTTCGCTAGATAAGACCCTTCTTTCTCGGCTGTGATTGTTTACAACCACATTTGGGATCGTATGAAGCCGCATTTAAACTGCATTTTGGAAGTTCAAAATCAGGGCACCATAGCAGTCCATTATATAGAGAAAAATGCTGAAATGTTTTCCTCAAAAAACAATTTCTTTACGACTGGAGAAAGAAAGACATGAACATCTTGGATGACAAGGGGATGAGTAAATTATTTGTAAATTGTTGTTCTGGAAGTGGACTTCTCCTTTAATGAGTGAGTCACTGATTCAACTAATCTGTTCAAATGGCGAACTGATTCAATAAATGAATGGCTCACTGACTATTGACTCACCCGATTCGTTCAAAAATGCTGAATCATCCACTAATGAAACACTGCTGTGTGTTGCTCGGAGATGAGTGACCGTTCCGTCGTGGCTTTACTTAGAACTATTTTCATTAGCAAAAACGGTCAATAATGTGTCAAAAATGTAAGTCAGTTAATATTAACTTCTTGTTTATTGAACTACTGTGGTATAAAAATCAATGTGATATTTGTAATCATGCTGGTGCTTGATCGTGTGATGTTGCTTTCCTATATCATATGTTATGTACAATATTTATCTTACTTCTACTGCAGTATATTTGTTCATGTTTGTTTCTTTGTGTGTGTTGTTGCACCTATTAGATTTGATTTTTCTGTGAGTCAGATGGGCTGCATATGAGCCTCAACTGACACAACCTTGGTGCTGTCCATTATCAGTCACTGTTTACACTGGAAGTAATAAAATCAGAATCATTCTCACCAAAGTTTTAGTGCTTCCTAGGTATTGTTTGTTACTGATGTTTTAATCAGGTTACTTGTCCGGTCGGGCAAGTAAAATTCTCTTTTACTTGCCGCTTCACAAAATCCACTTGTCCCGGACAAGCGTTAATGTCGAGCCCTGATATATCCAGACTAAGATTTAGATTCACAGCATTTAGGTGTTTGTTATTCCTTTGTACTCAATCTGTCTTCGTTCACCCGTTGTTTCAATTTTCTGCCTCTTTAGTTTAAGATCACCCCCTACACTCTAAATTAAATCTATTTCATTTGAATCCAAATTGTTTCATTTGGCATGACAATGAATTTCTTTCTTTTCGTTGTCAAGCCGTGAACGCAAACAAACAAATTGAGCAAGGAAACAACGAGTGAGAACAATAAGTGGTAATTATGAGGAATAATTACGCAGCTAATCCGGTGAATAAGTGTATGACAATTAGCGTGGGGAGATGAATAGCTGCGTTGAGTTAGCATCGTGCGGCCCCGCTGCGAGGTAGGTCATGACAGGTGGCTGGTGAAACAGGCCTGTCATTACAGCACACCTCTGTAGCTCTCTCGGGAGGGCGCAGATTACCGGTAAAATCACACGACATTTGTTCGCAGTGTGAAAACAGCCAGCAGCGAACAGGTTAGCTGAGGAACGTGTGACTGAGCACAAGAAAAAAGCAGGTTTTCGTGCATTTTAATGATGAGGGTATCCATTTCCAGCCAAGAGAGATCCACATCAATATGGATGATCCATATGGCTCCAACTGTATCAACATGATGACATAACTTAATTTCTGAAAATAACTACTGACAACAAAGCTTATTTCATTAAACTATCAGTGTCAGTGCCTGTTTTTTTTACTTTACAACCAAGCCACAAAAACAAACAATCAGCATGCGATGCTCAGGGAAATATCTATATAACTGCGCCACAGAAAACATAAAATCTCACTGAACGCCCACTGTGTCCTGTAAACAAATGAGTGATTTTATTGCACACTCTGCCAGAGACAAATTAAACGAGAACAAAGCTTGCCATGGGAAAAGACTGTTAACTTTAGCAGACTGCTAAAATAAGCAAAACATCACAACACAAAGGTGGTGAGCAGATGGGCAGTTTGAGTGCTACCTAATACATCAAGCTAGTTCACAGAGCAGCACTAAAATACACAATAAAACCAGTCTGACAATATTCTTACCCTCGACAAGCCAGTGAACTTTAGCTATCCTACTAGTCTCAAGGGCCTCTGGTGCAGTTTAACCACTGTTAACCAAACACGAGTTCAAATTAATCTTAGAAATTCTTTTTGTTTTGTTAACGTTTATGCTTCCTCTTGTGTCCTGTAAAGATGTAGGGCAACTGCAAGCAGGAAGATAAAATGTTGCCGGCTCCCCTGCCATCCTGAGCACAAATGGCTCTATGCTTCCTTTAGTGCCTCTAAAAAGACAAGAGGCAGCGCTCCAGTAGGTTGGCAGACCTTTGTGTTGTGTCAGCCAATGAGGGTGAGATGCAAAATGCTATAGGTGACAAAACTTTTGCCAAAGCTAGGGGTTGCCAATTGCATGTGAGGATTGAGCCAACAGGGAAAACCCTGAGCCCCTGTAGTCAGATCAATGTCAGAAATGCAGAGGAAAGGATATCCAGTTGGCGTTAGATTAATGTTGCCTTCTTGGAAGAGTGCAGAAATTGTTTGCAATGTTTAAAAGAGCAGTAACTCCTGTCAATATGTTTTTTTTTAATTAAACTGTAGTTGTGTATCCATGCTTCTTTACCAGCTAAAGGAATAATATTTTCAGTTTTACAAAATAAAAATGAAACAGTGAAAGCTTGTCAAGGGACTCTCAGAGTTCAAAGTCTATGTATGTTGAGATGGCACATGCTAAAAACACCATGTGTGAACACACAAAACATGCAGACTTATAGTGACGTACTGACCAGCTGCTGTCATACTGTCATCACAAAAGAGGGCAGTCGTGGCCTAATGGTTAGAGTCGGACTTGTAACCCAAAGGTCGCAGGTTTGAGTCTCGGTACCAGCAGGGCTTGAAGGTAGGGGGAGTGAATGCCCAGCGCTCAATACCACAACTGAGGTGAGACTTTTGAGCAAGGCACTGAACCCCCAACTGCTCCCTGGGCGGTGCAACAAAAATGCCTCTGGGTGTGTGTGTTCACAGTGTGTGTCCACTACTCACTATTGTGTGTGTGCACTTGGATGCTTGAAATGCATCCAAATTTTGAGCAGGGCTCAACAGTGGGACCATTTCAGTCAAAACTACTGTGTGCGACTATGAAACATTTTTTAGGAGCACCAGTGCGATCAGCATATTTGTGCTTACGCTGAGGGGAGCTTCAATGCTTTCTACGAGTTTTTGTAGTAATGTATCACAGACATATCTCACGAATCATATCAAAAAACAAAGTGCAGAGAGAGAGTAAATAAGAGATTTATTGTGCAGCGTAGAGAGCTTTGTTGATTATAATGGAACTTTGTCAGATTGCGATGAATTAAGATGAGTGACAGTTTTAATGATTTTTAAGGGAGTCTGTAAATGAGATATTGATTTAAATTGTTTATTGATACAGTTAAATAAATGAGAAGTTAATATTAAGTGACTTACATTGTTTGACTATAAGACTTTTGCCTGATTTTGCTCTATTTCGTTGTCAAAAATAGTTTAAAACAAGTCATAACTGAGCCGCTGCACATCTCCACTCAAACACATCAGTATTTTGTTTATGAATAAACGTGTTTTTAAATAAATCTAGTGAGTCAATAATTCAATTTTAATTCAATTTAATTCAATTTTAATAAAATTCAAATTTATAAAGACAGTCACTTGCTTTATTCCTGAATGAATCAGTGTTTGAATGAATCAAATGAATGATTCAGTAATTAAATCAGTGACTTGTCGCCACCTTCTGCCAGTTTTAGTTTCATTTTTCAGTATCTTTTCAGTTATTAAATCATGTAATATTTCTATATTCAAAATTTTATATTTAAAACAATAATCTCAACCTGTTTATGAATTTGACTGTGCTCATGCCACCTCTGAGCCTCATTAAACATATGAAAATACATCTACAAGCCACTTCTATGGCTCCTCTGTAGTACAAATTAATTTTGTTAATACTGATTTCATTTGATTAGTAACTTATTCTTATTCAACTTGTTCTTATTCTATTGTTTTAATTAAAAAATATAATTTTTTAAACATTTGATATAAAAGATTATATACTTTTAATAAAGTTAGAAAAATGCTACTACAAAGGTAAAAACAAAATTCCCCTGTAAATATCACCTCATAATGGGAAGGCTAATTTTTAATTAGATTGATTAGAAGGTACTCCTAAATTTTTTTTAAATTAAAGTAGGCGTACAGCCCTGTATGGGACACCACAGTTGGCCACGCGTCATGTCCTTGCCTTTATTTTCCTTTCATTTCTGCTGTGTGATAGGCTGATAGATTCATTCATACAGAGCAAAAATATCCAGAGCTTATCATTAATTTTATTTTGATCTTTAAATTATATAATTTACTGACTAACGCTTGTGCAAGTACCAGTAGTAGTTTTCATTTTCTCAGGTCACCTCTAGATGGCATTGAACTTTAAAAGTTTTTGTTGGCAGTACAGATTTTTAAAAGATTAATTATAAAGCCTGTCTGACTTTCTTCAGTAAAAAACAAAAGATATCTTGAAGTAATGTGCTGATCACACTTTTTCATGCACTTGCACTGAATGAGGGCCGAACATTTCAAGCTATAAAAAGAGCCAAAAGCATCATATAAGTATTATGAAAGTGGTCCATACAATTTGCGATGTTCTTAAAACATCCTTAAAGATTTGTATTTGGCACGTAATGCTTTTATAGTAGCTAGACCAGAAGCAAAATGGAAGAAAGAGGGGGGAACGGCATTGAGAAAGGTTCACAAGCAGGGACTTGAACTTGGGACGCCCGAAGCACTGTCAGCGCTCTGCCCATGAGGCTATCAGGGGCAACTCTTTTAATATTCTTATTCTTTATTTGATATATTCTATATGTCTTTTAGAATCATACAAAAGCTTTAAAAGGATAGTTCACCAAAAATGAAAATTGTGTCATTGTCATGTCATTCCAAACCCATAAGACCTTCGTTCATCTTCAGAACACAAATTAAGATATTTTTGATGAAATCCAAGAGCTTTCTGACCCTGAAGTCATCCTCCGTCAAAACCTTACAAAGACTGTTTTATGTACAGCATGTGTCTTCCTCGGCTCATAAACAAGGTGCAGAGCATCTGGGTTATATGTCAGCGTTGCAGTCTATGCAGTCAGGGTCAGAAAGCCTTTGGATTTCATCAAAAATATCTTAATTTGTGTTCCAAAGATGATTGACAGGTTTGGACTTAACAGGTTTGGAACAACATGAGTAATTAATAACAGATTTTTCATTTTTGGGTGAACTATCTCTTTTAAGTGACAAACAGATTAAAATTTAAGTCCTTGGACATTGATTTTTTTGAAGGGTTTGGAACATAATGAGGGAGACCAAACAATATATGTATATTAGTGGTGTCAATCGATTAAAAAAAATTAACTAATTAATTGCCTTTTTTTTTCTGAAATTAATTGCGATTAATCCCACCTAACATTACAAAGTTTTGATTATACTTGAAATAATTTCACATTCAATCTTCAAATGAATGTAATGAAACATAAAGGAAGCATATTTCTGGTATTTGTTTAATGCCTTCTTTTTTTTATGACTGAAGGCAATTATCACTGATACTAACTGATATTAAACCAATGACTATCGCCATTCAACATTTTAATTTATTACCTTTTTAATTTATTAGACTTATAATTTAGGTGAACTTAAAACAATCTTCACATAAACCCATTATAATAAATATAGCTACCTGTGCCCTTTAGCAAGTAAATATAACCAAATTGAATAAATTAAATTAAATAAAACATAAAGCTTAAAACTACAGAAGTTATTGATTTCTTCTTTTTTAAATTTTGTTCTTTGATTAAAAGACATCACAGCATTATTAGGATATTTTGGCTGCTGTTACTTTAAAAGCTGCCACTAATGAACTTGACATGGATCTGACACTGCTTTAAAAGTTACTCTTAAATAATAAACACTTACATGCACAGTTTTAAGGCAGCTTTAGTCGCCTTTTTTGTAACATCTTGGCTTAACTGATGACATAACTACGACTAACTACATACATACTTGTAGTTTCATTTGGGTTTGAATATGATACGGTGCACACTTTATTTTTGCATGCACTTGAAGAGCCCATGCTACGAGCATAGTACAACAGCTGACAGGACAGGGAGATTCATTTTTACTGACATATGACTAGACAACATCTCATCTGACCGCAGTTCACTGATGTTCTACTGAAGCTCCGATCGTCACCGGTACCGTTTCCGAGCTTGTTTGCCTCACGCCTGTTGCTGAGGTGATGTTGGAGCACACGTCTAAAAAGTCTCCTGTTTGATGTGTTCGTTATTACATTCTGCATCTAAATAAATGCAATTCTTCAGTGGTTGTGGGTGGGGTGGCCAAACTTAGCCCCGCCCCTGCGTAAAATATTTTTCATGCGTTAAAATGAAAAAAATAATCACCTACATTAACGCAACTTTTGACACCACTAATTTATATATAATGTTGGTTGTTAGCTACCAACATTGTCCTGTTATCTGGAATATCAAAGTTAGCAGGGTTAATTGGTCCTACTGCATCCTACAACTTTTGGTCACACTGTGTTAGATTAAAGTGATGAGTCCACCAGGTCATGGTATTTACTTTCATGGTCGTCAATTAGATACTGTTAAAGATGCAGAGATTGTGTGGAATATTACCAGCCCATGCCTCTCAAATGTGCTATGCTATGCTCTACCAGAGTGTGTAATTAGAGGAAGCGCTTCAGTCCACAGATTTTTCTTTCCTAGATGCACAGCGAGCCACTCAGCATGTTGTCGGTTTGTTCATACAGGAATTAAGCAAGGCTGTCTTTTATATTACCCCTTGCTTTGCCTTGTTCTCTGCATGGACGTGCATTGCAATTCTTGCTACTAACCTCCTCCTTTCTCTGCTGCTATGGCTGTGATTCTTTGATCACTGAATAGCACCGTGATGGGTACATTTCACAGCTGGCTCGATTCTTAATTCTGCCATAATTCTTTCACTAATGTTGTTGTTTTGGCTGATCAACCCTCTCTGGAGTTTCTCTAATAAGCAGTCAATAGTCTGTCTTGAAATACAGATTATCTCAAACTAGCATGAAAAGAAATTGCCTGCTTAATACAAATATCATCATGGACCAATGGCACACATTAGGTCTCATTTACCAACCATGTGAATGCACATTCTTGGTTGCAAAACCTGTGTGCAAACATGTTTATGGTTTATTTTAAATATTTTGTTTAAATTTCAGGATAAAATTTAGAGGCAACTCAAACCACATGTCTACCTTACAAACACATTCAACCATATGCTATATATATTTTTTAGTAAATACACACAAATATAGAACAAAAGTGAGAGCACATGCACACACCTAGTAGTGAATGAGATCCAGTGGTTTTATGATTTTTTAATTTCCCCTCAGCTTTCCATTTGCAAGCGAGGGAAGGTGCTAATCAAAAAGTTGATAGTCTGAATCCCCAGCAACACCTTGACCATTTTACCCTTGAACACCCCAGGACGCTCCAAAAGAACTGTAGTAGGCGTATGGTAAGTTTCTTTGGACAAAATCCATCTATCAGACACAGTCTACTTAACTCTGTATGTTCTAAAGAAAGTCGACTACTGTTCCTATTAAGGATGTCAAAAGAACCGGCACTTAAGCACCAAGTGGGTTTTTCAGTGGTATCAAGACTCAGAAATTTGTACATTTTCACAGTTATTGGTATCGACTAGTCTTAAAAAAAAAAAGTCATACATTCGATATAGCCCACTTGGTGAACCTATGACTCACACAGTCAAATCTTTAATGCTGCTGAAATTTAGGTTATATACAAGCAATGTGCTTGCGTTACATTACGATCATTCACTTAATCATTGTCAGCCAATATAGACATATTTTTTAAAAGGCAGCAGCTATTTGCGATATATATAGCAATAGAGGCTATTTACACTAAGTGCCAATAGCAACAGATGCTATTTACACTAAGTGAAAATAGCAATCAGATTGTCAAAACAACATATTTTCTTGATAGATGCTATTTATACTAAGTGCACATAGCGATAGATGATATTTACACTAAGTGACAATAGCAATTAGATGCTATTTACACTAAATTCAAATAGCAATGGGTTCTATTTACACTATGCTAAAATAGCAGGATTTTCTGCAATGTATAATACTTATTGCAAATAGAGGCAATTATCTGTATTAAAAATTATCTATATTTTTTGGTATATGAGATTTGAAAAGGGAAAAGAAAAAGTTCACCAAAATGCAGATTCAAACCCGGGACGACGGTGTCGAAAAGACAACAGCAGGCAATTTACCAACTGCGCCACTGGAGTACTTGTTTAACAGGTGTCTTTTGTAGTGTCACTAGCCCAATAACACAATCATTCATAAAGTTTCTTTTTTTAAAGACTTATTTTTTTACGTTTTTACCTTTATTATGATAGGAAATGTAGAACAGACACTAAGCATAGTGGGAGCAAGAGATGATAATATGATTGGGAATGGTCCTTGGGCCAGGATTTACCACCTGTCCCACTTTGCGTTGTACTGCACAGCATTTTCACCCCTTGTCCAGCACATCGTATATTAAGGAAATTTCCCGCATTTTCATCGGTCTGTTGGTTTTTAATGATCATATTAAGAAAGCGTCCATGTGTTCTTTTGCCTTTTTAAGAAAGCCTTTTATTTGTTCTTTTTGCGGCACAGTTTCTGCGCAAAGGATTTGTGGACCTCATCAAGTGATCTAGAACCACCGACGGAAATGGTTGAGAGCACACGGAAAAAACACAATATTCTCCAATCATTTTAACCAATTTAAAAAAATATCGATGCAGCTTTCAGATGCGACTTTCTTATTTTAATAGTTTGCTTGAGGCAGTTTCTATGGCGTTATTTTAATTACAAATGTCCGGAGCGCATTATTGTAATGTGGGGCGCATCAAAGCGCAAATCTCTTCTCTTGCAGGTGGATTCTCTTCACTCTCATAAAAAGACGCGCATTCTCTCGCTCATAAACACAGATCAGCGCATATGACAATGGATGTAATCAGTATTTACATAGCATTACAGTAGAAAATGTATTAGTCTCACACGTGTCCCGCAAAATCACATCTATGTCCTGCAGGGATTCGAACTCGGGACACCTGTTGTGCAACATTGCTGTGTTAGCGTGCTGCTGCCCTCAACGCTATTGGCATCGATAGTTTCCATTTTAAAACAGTATAAATATTTTCATGTTTTCATACTTATTTCCACTCTACATACACACACACACCAACAAAAAAAATAAAATAAAATAAACTAACGAAGGCTAAACGTCTATTATTTCCAATTGTTTAATGGATTTGTCTTGCACATCTGTAGTATCAACTACTTTAATATTCATACTGTGAGAACAATGTAAGTAACGAGTCACAATACTGATTTCACAATACAATTTTCTCACAATTTTTTTTTTTTTAAATGAGATTGCATCATTTCGAAATTTGAAGCAAAAACAGTACGTTCTGACATGTGGTTTGCGAAATTATGCTACATAAAACATCTGCATGAAACAACAGCAGACAGGCAGAATTAGAACAAAAAATCACTTTCTGACAGCAGGTGGCACTTATTGAACAGCAGAGATACAGAGTTTATTTGGTTACTGCTGTAAACAAAGCAGTCCTGCACTTATAAACACTACTTTAAAGAGGCAAGATAAAATGAAAATACGTTCTAAACCTTTCTGAAGACAGTCAGTTCCCCTCAGAGATACATTCATATAAACCCCCACAAATTTTTGCATATTTGTATCGATTTTCAAACAGCTCGGGGTGCATTGTTACATACCTAGTAAGAACCCTAGCTACAGTTAATCATTTGACAGGAGCTTTAATGCAAAATGACTCCCTGTGCATTTGGGAGAAACATTTTGAAAGGGAACTGAACTTATGACCTTGCCATCCTACGCGTAGGAGTCAACTTCTTCAACATGAACTTGTAACAAAGTTATAATAGTGAATATGGATGATGATACGTTCAGCAAATAGTTTGGATCCCCTCGGCGCACATTTCCCTACTTTGAGTGCAGTCTTGGCATTTTGCGGGAGCTAGAGTAGGGAAAATGAATGTAATTACAGTTAAACTGCGGCGCCCCACTATTCCAAAAGCGCCGCGAGCAGCTAAAATTATTCTAGGCGACCCGAAGCGTCGTGGACGCTGCGGCGTGAGTTATTGTTGCAGTGTCACTCAGGCTCGCCGAACGCCGATGGGATCGCAGGGGTGAGCGCTCTTATTCAAGCGAGCTCCGTCTGCTCTCTGCTCATGTCCGCCTTTGAGTCATGAAGAAAGCCCCCCACCCCCACCTGACGTCCTTCCATCAGCAATTCCGGCCACTTTTCCTCACACAGTAAGAGCCTGGGCTTTATTAGCATGGCGATGGTGCCCCTGGGCCCTGGCGCTTTTAGAGAAACGGTGGGCAGCGCTAATTCAATTCCGCTCCATTCAGCACTAATAGCTGCCACTGTTTGGAAGGAGTTGAAGAGAAAGAGAGGGATATGAGGGAGGGAGAGAGGTTATTATAGCCTGCCAGATAATGCGCCTTGTACTTTCACAGCCACGATCTCACCTTTCGTTCTCCCTGCTTGACTTGTCACTATCAGAGACTTTCAGCCTTCATCCACAAAACTGTAACTGTTGTTTTTTCGCTGCATTTTTGCCTATATATGATTTAACAACAGCAAAAAAAATTTGAACACCAAAATGTATTACCTAACAAATCACGCAGTGAATAAACTAATTATCTAGGTAAACCAAGAAAATGGCCTTTCAGACTTATTTTCGCATCTCGGTTTGCTTTTCGATGCTTTCAAGTGAGCTACTTGGTGTAGAGATAATGATAAATTTTAATAAAACCGGTCATTATCGAGTTTTAAGTGCTGAGTATTTTCTGGAGGTGGATTCAGCTTTATTGTGCAAAGGCGGTGAGGCATATTACAATGCATAATATAGTGCATTTGTTATGCTAGATGCAATGTTCTTCCCTTTGTTATGAGAGAGCTCTCAAATGGCTTTCTTGTGGGCAGGAAGGCTTTTAAAACATTAATCAAAAAGCATCAAGCATAAGGTTAGGATAAAGTGACATTGGAAGGCAGAGTGGAGCATTTCAAGTGTTACGATTAGCTTTGCAAATGTCTCGTCTGTTCAGATGTGTCTTTTAGCTTTTAGCTCTCCTTCTCATCAACAATCATAAATGAGTCCGGAATAGTCAATCATCAAAATGTTCCGACTTTCAATCACTAACCCTTCATGTCTCTTTCCTGACTTTTCCCTCCTTTCATTGTGTCCAAATATTCAACATAAAGAGTCTGTCATGCAAAATAGTCAGAATTTATGTATATATATATATATATATATATATATATATCCAAACTGAACAAAAAAACTATGAAATTTGGTGCAGTACACCAGACTACTTACATAAAATGCATATAAATATCGGTTGTCGTTCTATATCTCCTTATAATATGTCTTAGTAACATGATATTTAAATGCTTAGTTTTAGGATCAAAGGACACTTTTAGAATGATACTAAAAGGCCTTCTACATACAGATTGTATGTAGAAGAGTGTACTGCTATCATGATTCCTCAATTCAATTCGGAAGTGGTGGATTCCACAAATAAGAATACATCAAACACAATAACTGGACCATTTTCCAAGGCTGCATGATATTTTAAACCCATTTAAAAATCATAATAAAGCATAATGCTATTGTGAATTCACAAACGCTAAAATTCCATTAAATAAATATATCCAATGAAGGTTTAATAGAAAATATGCGCTTTACTTATTTACATGCATGTGGGTTATGTACATGCGTCTCAGAGCGGCTCTGTTCACAGTAAATGCTGCTCCACACAAACTGTTACCATTTACATGTGCGAAGCGACTTCATCTCTACATATTGCTGTGAGTTTGGGTTTATTATAATGTTCATTTGGGAATGCTTGATTCTTTTATGTCCTCAAAAAACTCATCAAACCAAGGCAAATGTGTGTTGTTTTTTAATGTTAAAGCCATGTGAATAAAGGCTTTTTATATTTTTCACAAGATTTTCGAGTTTTCAAGGTTTGATGAGTTTTTAAAAAGATCACTGTGTTTTTGTTTTTTTCCTGTTTTTATTCAATTTATGAAGGTGATCATTATATATTCTATGGTAATTATACAATAATATAATCTTTAGTATATGTAACATATATTGTACATTACAAATAATAACAATAATTTTATTCATTTCAACAAATTATACTCTTTGGCTGCGTCCACTGCATCTGACTCGTTTTTTCTCTGACACTACCCCAACTTAGTTGTTTCCCACTAATAATAACGACTTTGTGGCTGTACAATGTATCCGACATAACTTGAATGTACCAATACAGCATTATCTTTCTAAATATGCTAACTGTTCATTGCGATTTCAAAACAAATCATTCATAATCCCCTGCCTGTGTGGGAATTGAACCAGTGACCTTTGGGTTACAAGCCCAACTCTCTAACCATTAGGCCAACCATTACTCAATTAATTGTCACAATGATCAACCAATTACTCGATTACCAAAATGATCGTTAGGCCACTGGCGCTACAGCATTTGATAAAATGCATAATGCATGCTAGTTCTATTGTTTATAATACATTATGCATTTTAACACTTCTGTTAATTAAAACTTTATGATTATTTGCTTTTGATACTTTATTTGAAATATTATTGCACCTCATTGCTATTATATATGTATTTTAAGTAATTTTAAAGGCTGTTGTTCACTTTGGTCAATTTTTATTACAAAAAAAAAAACAAACAAAAAAAAATAATAGTTACAATTATCTGATTACTCAATTACCAAAATAGTCATTAGTGACAGCCCTAGAAGAGTGTGTACAAAAGATTTTCTGAAAAGTTTTGATCATTTTGATCTTTTAGAAGCCTCAGAAATGTATTGCATGTAATAAGTAGGCTTTATACGGTTAATTTTTAAACTACAATAGTTCAAGAATAAATGTTGATGATTTCTAAAAGGCACATTCAGTATTAGCTAGACTGTTTTGATCAATTTACTGCCCAAAAATAATTTAAAAAAAAATCTTTTCTTCCTTCCTTTCTTTCTTCCTTCCTAGATCATTTGAAAAGTGTATGACTTTCTTCTTGAAAAAAAGAAGGAAGAAATCTACTGTTGTTCTCCCTGGAAAATTAAAGCCATATGAGTGTGGAATGGCATGAGGGTGAGTAAATGATGACTGAAATTTTTTTATGGGTGAACTATTCCATGGAAACCCTCAAAAATGTTCATGATAGGGGGCTACAAGTCTCTCTCTCTCTCTCTCTCTCTCTCTCTCTCTCTCTCTTTCTCTCTCTCTCATTACAAGGTCTTGTCAAATCAGAAAGATTTTTCTGATTAGTGTCTGAGTGTGTTCAGGCATGTGGTCATCTTGCTGTCTGTCTTCAGACTTGTGAAAGTGTCAGTGGTGGCAGCTAGCATGCTGTGTTGTTACTGCCTTCTCTTCCATCACTGTGTCCCCATCAACCCTCATTACTCCACTACCTGGATTTCTAGGACAGATGCCATGTTTCCTGGAGGTTGCCAGGTGTACTCTAGATGTCATCTTCCCTATCCTCTCCAGCTTGACGTTGCATCTTGTTTATGCTTCCTCTTCTTGACATCTCTCAAATGTAATGAGTACAGATTACAGTTTGGATCAGTTTCTTAGCAGTTTAACTCTTTTTAAGCTTGTTAAAGACAAATACTAGCCTATTTATGGTTCTACAGTTGAGAAGCTTTTATTCAAGGCAGCTTACGACCCACATAGAAAGTAAATGAATTATGCAATAATGCTGTTAGGATTATTTTTACCTCTCAATTCCAGCTGAAAGGCACTGCAACTCCACACAACGGATACAAGAAAAGTTTAGAAATGCAAGTAAAGAAAGAGCAGCATTCTGTACATGACCTGTGCTGAGGCAAACAGCAAATGTCTAATCCAATCAATTAATTAACTAATCCTCTTAATCTTATTATTCTTATTTATGCTCTCACAGCCCATTGACTTTTAGGCAGATAAATAAATGCAGCGCAATTCAACCGGGATTTCATTTTCTTATTCTTCTGTTTACCAAGGAAAGTCAAAATGGCTAGTCTACAGCATAATATAGAGCCAAAACAAACAAACAAAAAAAGCACTGATATTATACAGCTCATACATGCATTCTACATATATGTTAATGAATCAATCATGACAACGCACCCTCTCCAAAGATATTGAGCAGTGGCCTTCACCACTCTTTGTCTACTTAACAACCTGTCCATCAAATCTCCAGCAAGGTCTTGACTCACCCGTCCTCGAGAATATTGAAGAATATCAATCACGTCAGATCAGCGCGTTCTTCTCTCCGCATAGTTCGCATGAAGACCAAGACAGAGCGCAACCAATCAATCTGGGGATCACCGGAATGGGCCGTGTCGTGACGTCACGTGCAGATGGCACACTAACGTGCCTCATCCAGACGTGGCTGTTTTGGGACGAGGTACTTATCCACCCCGTCACACCAAAGATGGCCGTCCGTGCCTGTGCCTCACTGTAATTTGGAATTAATGGGATGGTAAAACTTTTAATTCAAAAGCGCTGCCTTGGGGACAAAAGCATTTGCATACAAATGAACACAATTTCCTGTTTGTTCCGTATGCAAATGTGGGAAAGGGAGATGCTTAACGAGCTTGAGAGTGTGTTTATGTATGTGCGGGGGGCGGTGCTTGGCAGCTCAAGCTGAGCGGCATGCGAACGCTGCACCAGACGCCCAACTGAGCACTTCAAAAAACAAAAAGAAAGCGAGTCTGAGCTATCAGGCCAGGGCAGGAGGTGAGCCGAGCTCATCCCTGAAGAGACGCGGATCCTAGGGGAGAACTTTTTACCGGTGACCTTTCCCTCTGCTGCTCGCACCTGAAAACAACAGGAGGGAAGGCTGTTTGTGCTTCCATTCCATCTTGAATACAATTATAGACCGTGACTCTGGGGTGGTGCGGTGGAAGTCGATGATGCCAACCCAAGGGTAGAGGACATGGTGTCAAATCGCTCTATAAGAAATCAAAACATTTTGCAGCAGCATTAATATTCCAGAGTCATTAGCAGTTTGGTGTTGAAGTTTGCCCTTCTCTAAGAATTTGTGAGTCTGTCCACAAAAGACTGCAATGAAATCAATCACAACTTCAGCTGCTCTTCCTTCAGTAGAAGTGAACTACAAAAACAGTAAATAGTCAGCAACGGGGCTAGCTGTAAAATATACATTTTACAACTACTGTGTGTGACTATGAAAAAATATTTAGGAGCACCAGTGTGACAGACCCTATCAGCATATTTGTATTTGCGCTGAGGGGAGCTTAAAAGGTTTCTACGTGATTTTGCAACGTTGAGTAATGTATCACAGACATATCTCACAAATAATTTTATAAACAAAGTGTAAATAAGATTCATTGTGCAGTGTAGAGAGCTTCATCGATTATAATGGAACTTTGCGAGATCGCGATGAACTAAAATGAGTGACAGGTCTTGATGATTTTTAAGGGAGTTTGTAAATGAGATGTTGATTTAATACAACAGTTAAATAAACGAGAAGTTAATATTAACTAAATTACATTGTCTGACTATAACACTTTTGCCTGATTTTGCTCTATTTCATCATCAAAAATAGTAAAACAAGTCACAACTGAGCCGCTGCACATCTTCATTCAAACACAGCGGTGTTGTGTTTGAATGAACGTGCATTTTTAAACTAATCTAGTGAGTCAATAAAATTTCCCATTCATAAAGACAGCCACTTGATTAATTCCTGAATGAATCAGCCGTTCGAACGAATCAAATGAATGAATGACTCAGTAATTAAATCAGTGACTTGCCGCCACCTACTGGCAGATTTAGTTTTATTTTTTAAAGTATCTTTTCAGTTATTTAAATCATTTAATATTTCTGTATTCAAATTTTTATATTTAAAACATTACTCTCAACATGAATTTATAAATACAAGCCATTTTTGTGTTCTTCTGTGCCACCTCTGTAGTACAAATTAATTTTGTTAATACTGATTTCATTTGATTGGTAGCTTATTCTTATTCTACTTGTCCTTCTTCTGTCTTTTTTATGCTTTTACTAAAGTTAGAAAAATGTCATTACAAAGGTAAAAACACAATTCCCCTGTAAATCACTTTAAGGAGTCAACTATCACCTTGTAATGGGAAGGCTAATTTTTGATCAGATTTTTGATTAATCAGATTTTTGGTGCTCCTAAAATTTTGACTGAGCTCCTAAATTTTTTAAGTTACACTTAAAAGGAAAAGTAAGTGTAGCCCTGTCTTATGCTACCCTATTGAAAAAAAACAGCATATGCTGGTTAGGCATGTTTTGAAGCTGGTTATAAGCTGGTTATGAGCTGGTCCTGAGCAGGAGCTAGTTGCTTAGGACCAGCTTAAACCAGCACATAACCAGCTTATAACCAGCTCAGGACCAGCTTAAACCTGCTCAAACCAGCTGCCATGCTTTAAAACATACCTAAGCAGCATATGCTGTTTTTAAACAGGGTTACCAAGGCTTCGGTCAAAAATGCAGAAAAAACTTTGTTTTCTGTTTTAATGTATTCTTAAAATGTTCTTAAAAGAGAATTCTTAAAATTAAAATTCTTAAAATAGCATCATTACGTCAGTCTTTAGTGCCACGTGATCATTCAGAAATCATTGTAATATGCAGATTTGCTGCTCAAGAAACATCTCTTATTATTATCAACTTTGTACAGTTTTTGCTGCTTATTGTTTTTTTACAACATTTATTTATCATTTCAGTTATAACAGCATTTATTTGACAGAGAAATATTTCTGTTACACTGAAAAAATCATTTAATCATTTAATTTAATACAATTAATTTTTACTGACCCCCAAACTTTTGAACTTGTACAGCGTAGTGTATTTAAAAAGAAATTGAAAATTACCTCTGTATGTCTGGAAAAAAAAAAAGTTTCAAAACATTTTTTAAAGTCTTCGTCTCTGGAAGCTATTGGATATCGCTCACTGGCTCACTGAGAGCTCAATGACGTTTAATAAAATTTCTCCAATAACTGTTTCACTTGAGGGCAAAAATTAAGTACTCTGAATGTGCTTTGTGTCATTTTCTTCAAGAGAGAGGACCTGAGGGACGACGAGAACCGAGCACTTTTAAAAGATTGAGCCCTTAACTTAAAAATACACAGAAGGGAACTGACTCTGAATTTAGAGTAAAATTAATGCTCGCTTTCTGACAGAAGGGCACAGACCCAATTAAGTACATACAGACACACAATGAACAAGAGCTGAATGGTTCACCACGCTATTGCCATTTTAAAAGTGTTTTCTCAAATTCCATACAAGTTGCACGATCATTACATATCGCTCTACAAATCATGTCATTTCTCCATTGTTTTCAGGTCTGGTTTAATCACCACAAGACTATGTAAGTCCATACTACATCCATAAATACAGATGGCACTAAAAGAAGAACTCTCTAAACTGCTTACACCCATATCGCAGATACTCTAATTAAGTCCAGTGTGGTTACATTGGCCTGTCATGATTGATGATCTCACAGAATTGAGGACGAGCCGAAATATGATCTCAACATTCAGCCATTTAAAGGAACAGTTCACCCAGAAATCACTTACTCACCCTCACATCACTTTGAACCTGTATGAACCCTAGGAGTTTTATGGTCGAAGGAGAAAAATCACACAGTTAGAGAGTGAGCAAACGCAAACAACTTTTATTTTAGGGTGTAATGCCCCTTTAAATCACTCAACCTTCATTAATAAGACACCTCGTCCAGAAACCATAAAGGTGACGCTGCACTTTTATTAGAGACAGAAAGCGAGGGAAAGATGTGCCACCAGGGAGCCATATTTCAAACAGCGATGCACTTTCTCCTTTGAGAAGCTCACAGACCCTCCGTAACTTGCCACAACCGTTAGCAATACCTCACACACAAACGTGTCTCTTCTTTCTGTGCTCAATTACAAAGGCTTGTATTCGCCGCCTGTAATGAAAGATGAGCCGCTCCTTTGTCTTCTCGCTGCCAGTTTGGCCGATAATTCAATCGTTTCATTATTTAAATAATCGAGTGTTTGTGTCAACATAGAAATCGTGCTCGTCTCTCTCTTTTTGCATAATCACCCGCTGTGTTTAGATGTGCTAACTCAGGCGAAGAGAGTCAGGCGATAACACGCTTTATCATTCCCATGCTCCTTCTTTTTTTTTTTTTTTGCTGGAATAGCGAAAGTAGGAGATTGGATATTGCTTGCTAAGTGAATTAGGCTAATTTCCACTCAGAACTAAAAAAAGAAAGAAAATTACAGAGGTCATTTCCTGGCTGCTTCTGCCATTCACATTTCAATCATAAAACTCACAATGCTTCTCCATCCTCATCTCAGGCTCAGCTATGCACAATTACCTCATTTTTTTGATAACCTCAAAAATTGTTCGTCTTGGTAATCATTAATCAAAATCTGAGAAATAGCTCTGAAAAATAGCGTTCCTTCTCTGATGTGTCACGGGGGCGGAGCAAAGCGACAGACACAGTGGGTGTGACGTCAGGCCTCGGAGAGGCTTTTATTAAACAATAAAACAGAAAGTGTCCAAAAAGGGGGAAAAAGTGTCCAAAAGAAAAAGGGGGATCTGGTGTCCTCGATGTGACGGGGTTCCGTGAAGGAGGGGTAGTGTTCCGAAGGGAAGGGTCCAGGTAAGGGGCGGAGTCCGGCGGCCGCACGCGCTCCCCACTCAGGTCCGGGGTGCGAGGGGCGGCGGCTTCTCTAGCGGCATCGTCCTCCTCCACCTACGTGGCGCTTCTGGGGGATATCACGGCCCGGCATCTTGGCCCGTCAGCCGTCACGGGTGCGGTCCTCATCCGAACCCGCGGGGTCCGGCAACTTGTCCTGCGGCGCTGGTTCCCTCTTCACCCCTTCCTGGACCCACGAGGACACCAGCGTGCATGCACGGGGAAGAGACCGGTCTCCTGAGGAGAGGCGCGCTCGGCATTTTAACAGCGGCGGTGATGAGGCTTCATTCACATCAGGTGTGCCCCATCACACGCCGCCAGACCTGGATGTTTCAGCGCCCCTCCTCCTCCCACACGCCCACTCCCGTCGGGAGCCTGGTGAAGGGCGGCGATTACCGACGGGGTGCAGCTGACAATAAGGGGGGAGGCAGTCGACTCGTCACAGATGACTTGGGCAGAATATCCTTAACCACACCCTTCTAACCAATAGTTTGCTGTGAGTGAAAGATGGGGGAGGAGATCAGTAAAACAAAACCCCGTCCTCTACTCACCATTAACTATGCCCCTCTTACCGTTAGTTTGCTGTGAGCAAAAGATGAAGAGGAGCACTAAAACAAAACCCAATCATCTACTCAATATTAACCATGCTCCTCCAACCAAATGGAGAAAAGGATCACTAAAACAAAACCCCATCCTCTACTTAATATTAACCACATTCCTTCAACCATTTGCTGCGAGTGTGAGATAGACATGAAGAGCACTAAAACAAAACTCCGCCCTCCGCTCAATATTAACCATGCCCCTCCAACCAAATGGAGAAAAGCACTAAAACAAAACTCCGCCCTCTACTCAACATTAACCACGCCCCTCCAACCGTTAGTTTGCTGAGAGCGGGAAACTGAGTTGGCGCACTAAAACAAAACCTTGCCCTCTACTCAACCTTAACCACCTCCCTCGAACCGTTAGTTTGCTGTGAGTGAAAGATGGAGAGGAGGAGCACAAAAACAAAACCCCACCCTCTACTCAATATTAACCACGCCCCTCCAACCATTAGTTTACCACAAGTAAGAGGTGGAGAGGAGGAGCACTAAAAAACAAAACCCCACCCTCTACTCAACACTGACCACGCCCCACCAACCATTAGTTTGCTTCAAGCGAGGTATGGAGAGGAGGAGCACTAAAACGAAACCTCACCCTCTACTCAATATTAATCACGCCCACCAACCGTTAGTTTAGGTGTGTTCAACCTGAACCACGGCTACAGACGGCAATCAGCGAGGGGGAGTTCAAAACAGAGGCGTCAAGTCGGACACTTTCTGCTCCCGGTAGTGATGCTCACGTGGTGTTTGCATGCTCTATCACAGAATTAAATGCAATATTTGTCAAACATACAGACGTTTCTAAAACGTTTTCATGAGCAACAGAAACACTTTTTATATACTGCTTAATACAGCTAACAAAATAAAACAACAAATAATAAAGTTCAACATAAACATACTATTTAAATACTAATAAAGTGGAAGGTTAATATGTTTTTATCAGTGTTTTATGATAAATGTAACTGAATATAACATTGCAACTACAGTAAAAACGCTTTTACTGTTCTTCTTATTGGACTTGAGGATGTTAGAATAAACCCGAAACACACATGATCATTGTCATGCAGTGAATCTGGCCAATCGTGAAACAGCTGTGTCGATATCAAAGCTCCAGCAGCCGACTGAGTCGGCCGGCTGCTCTCTAATCGCTATCGTGGTACTTTGATGCCACATGTGACAGTCACGAGGCATAAGCGCTGTCTCAAATCGGACAAAATTTCTAACCAGCAGGCACTGCTTTAAGTTAGAGCTTGATCGAGCTGCGCAGTGCTGCGTTAAGTCGAACGAACCTGTTGCTTGAGCGAGTGATGGAGAGGAGGGGCACTAAAACAAAACCCACCCTCTACTCAACATTAACTACGCCCCTTCAACTGTTAGTTTGCGGCGAGTGAGGGATGAAGATGAGGAGCACTAAAACAATACCCTCCTGCCTTCTACTAAACTTTAGCCACATTCCTCCAACCGTTCCTTTGCTCCGAGCAAAAAAGTTCAGCATTAACCACGCCCCACCAACTGTTAGTGTACTGCGAGCAAGAAATGGGGAAGGAGGAGGAGCGTTAAAACAAAACCCCACCCTCTAATCAGTATTAACCATGTCGCTCCAACTGTTAGTTTGCTGAGAGATGGAGGAACACTAAAATAAAACCCTGCCTTCTACTCAACATTAACCACGCCCCTCCAACCGTTAGTTTGAGGTGAATGAGAGACGGAGAGGAGCACTAAATAAAACCCTGCCCTCTACTCAACATTAACCACGCCCTTCCAACCATTAGTTGCTGTGTCAGCATTGACCATACCCCTCCAACTTTTCATTTGCTGTGAGCAAGAAATAGAGGAGGAGCAATTAAACAAAACCCTGCCCTCTACTCAACATTAACCATACCCCTCCAGCTGTTAGTTTGCTGTGAGAAATGGAGAGGAGGAGCACTTAAACAAAACCTCGCCCCTTCTACTCAATATTTCATCACAAGTCAAGTCAGCAGCAACTTCCAGTTCACACAGAATTTAAATGTAAAAAAGATGCCTACATAACGAAGAATTTATTTTAATTACAAAACACTACGGGAAGTTAATAATTTGCTAACAATATTTTTTTTGGTGAAAAAGTAAAACATTTTGATTCATTAATCCAGTTAATGTATATTGGGACTGGCCTGATTGAAATAAAAACCGATAAACTGAACCATGTTTGATAAATGCATCCAATTCATCATACTCTATACAGAATCTATTATAAATAATCACGGTACTTTTAATTATTGATTTTTTAAAAGGGCAATTTGTCAAAATAGTCAAAAACTGAAACATAAAAAAAAAAAAAAACTGTAGAAACGAACCGTGGTAGAACCACACACCAACCCGTAATCTCAGCTGTGGCAAACTGAGCCGGAAAGCCCATGCGGAGGAGTCTGCGGTTACCATTCGGATCACATTGCACATTCACCTCCTGAAACACAAGGCCTGATTAAATCTATACTTAATTGGATCAAATCTAGTCGTGATGGAGCGTTCCCCCTTGCGTTTAACCTGCAGTCCTCTGTCAAGTGGGGAGTGGGAGGTTGAGTAAGACTGGGGAATTAAGAGCTGGAATGAATACCAATGATAGCTAATGCTAATCACCCCACTTCATAGGTCAGGACCACACGTGCTAAATCTAGGTAACGAAGAGGTGCAAGGAGAAAGAACTGCAGAGGTCCTTCCGGATTTACACCTACTCATGCATTAGTATATTGCGAGGTACATGCACCCCTTACAATCTGCTTGCAATATGCTATCTGCAGGGGGAGATGAATGAGCTTGCAGGTTGATGAAATACTCAAGCTATGGGTTGTAATTCTTCACCTCTGTGCTCCGCTGCAGGTGCAGAAGGCTTATGTAAAAATGGGTCTAGATTTGAGCTGTGGCCTAAAGGTTAGTGCACATGCTCATATATATTGGCAACACAGGTTTGAGTCCAACTTGGACTTATTGTGTTTCCCTGTCCTGTCCTCACTCCATCTTTCCATCCCATCTTGTTTATGCGCATTTTGAAGTATCGCATCAGAAATGAGTGATGGAAATGCCAATTTTTAACAAAAATTCCTTAAATTCGCAAACAAGTTTTTACGGCTGTTTGAGGTGCTTTTTGACTTGTACAGTGAAGAGTTCATGTGAATAATGGGAGATGGAAATGCATTTGCCAAATAAATTGTGACGTAGTGAACATTACATCCACTCTGGTGGACTAATCGGCTGTTTCCACCGATGGTGTCTTACTGGTTCCTCTATAACTGTTGGTTACTAACAGTTATAGAGTCATGCACTCAAACAACTTGATGCAAATGCACCTAATTCCCATATATATATATAAATATATAAAAACCCTGCTTTAAGGAATCTAGTTGAATTTTACTGGATTCCATTCCCCCCCGTTTTAATTTTAAAGAACTCCTTTTTTATGGCCCTATGAAATCCGTTTTTTTTTTTTTCCAAATTCAGTTTTTTTTTTTTTTTTTTTTCCAAATTTCGTTTTTCTGTTTTGAGTTTTCTGGATTCCGTTTTTTTTTTTTTTCATTTTAATTTTTCTCAACTCCTTTTTAATCGTTAAAATAAATTGTATTAATCAAAGAGCATGTCTAATTACTTAAAATCATAAAACTTATACAATTTCACATCAATTTAATAAAGGTTTAACAAAAATTACATGTTTAGGACCCTATGACCATATGTTTTATTGTTATCAAATTCTGTGTTTTAGCATGTCTAATTATTTGAATGCATACTTAATTTATTTAAATGTATTCTTAAAATAGCCTTATGAAAGGTTTTTTAACTTTTTTAAAGTTTTCTTTTCATTAATGTTTTTTTTTTTTTTGCAAATAAAGGGGGTTTACTATTACAATGACAATGCTAAAAAAAAAAAAAATTGTATGATTACAAAACTTAAAAAATAAGGTTTTAATAATTTTGGTAGTAGTACTACATACAACCTTACATACCCGCAACCTTTCGGTTACAAGCCCGAGTTGATTTTGATTAATTTGTCCAAACTTTGACATGTTCTGTGACATTTCACGTTATACAGTAAATTCTGTTTTTATAACTGGATTCCGTGATTCTGTCTGCGTTTTCCACATCACAGAAATCATAGGGCCCTAAGAATCAACCTAAAATTCTTACTTACAAGTTTTCCCTGCATTTTACATGCATAACCCAATAATTCACCCAAAAAATAAAATTCTGTCATCATTTAATCACCCTCATGTCATTCCAAACTGACACGTTATTAGCCAGAATAAATGTTCACATGACATTTTAAAAAGAGAAATTATTTTTTCAGTGCATCTGAAACTAACTTTTAAAAGTGCATGTTTTTTTTATTTGACTGTGAATATTTTGCCTTTTGTGTTTGACTTCAAGACAGGTTGACGGTGAATACAAGATGACAAAATTATATTTTTATTACTGAACTGAAAACTAAAATGCAAGGATTAGGGTGCTTGTTTACCTTTAAAAGTTCACCTGACTGTCACAGAAAACCATCTTTGGGAGCGACGCTGTGCGGGTGAGCGGAGCATTGTGGTTTGTTGGTATCAAGTCTCCTTTTCCCGACACTGATCCACTCAGCCAATCACCGGTCTATCCAGACACTCTCAACAGGAGTGCAATGATTAAAGGCGTGATTGTTAACAGGGTTACCCTGTGGGTCAGTGGAAAGCTGGATAAATCATTTAGTAACCTGGCGGCTTAAAAGGTTGTTTAGAAACGTGCATCTTGGAGGCATCAAGTGCCTGAGACTAAACCTCGTCGGTATCTGTTGGGATTGACTTTATTTTCTAAATGGCACTGTTGCTCTGGGCTGTAAAATGAGAGAAGACAATGAGCTAATGCTAACCTCCCCTGTGTGGCGCGAGAGCTAAAGAGCAAACCTGCGCTGCCTTCGAAATTAACCAAAACGCCGCACTCATAAATTATCCATGAGACGACTGACTGCTGATGAGATGTCTAATGAGGGGAGAGGGTGGGGCTGCTGACAACAGTTCATTTCGTGTTGGGTTTAAAAAGTGAGACTACGCAGGCAATCTGTGCAATGGGAATGCTAATATCTCTCTATCACCCATAGTGCACTGTCATTACCCACATGCTAAAAATCAGTGGAAAATAATGCAATTCTGACACACTAAACGGGGATTTCTGCAAACTCCAGTCATTCAGAAGTAATTTGGAATTTACCTACACAAATTACAGCCAAACGGGAGCCAATTAGTTAATAAAACCAGCCAATTAAAGCATAATGCCTCAGGTTATCAAAATTTAAATGGCTAATAGCTGCACCTTTGGGTAGTTTAGAGCTTTGGGCAGTGTGGAGAACTGCAAAAATCATGTGGAGTTGACAAAAAGAAACTTCGGATTGCCTGGGAGAGACTGTCCAGAATTCTGTGGGACTGATTTAAATGTGGTAAAATGTGTTCAGATGAACTGACAGAGGGCAGCACAAAATTTCTCCATTCACAAACAAGATGGCGTGATGGCGCAATCACTGCAAATTCCTATTGTTCTCCTTCTGCCCGAGAACAAAACACAGAAGAGCAATCAAATCACTTTGTGTAAAAAGTATTTTGTGGATGTCCAGTGTTTTTCTTCAGCTGTCTAAAGTTTTGATGCCTATGAATTCAATCTTGTAGCTCTTTTATCGCTAGGTTGTTGGCTCAAAGTTGACATAAATGACATACAAGACTTCATCATGGCTATGAAGTCAGAGGCAACTTTATCTAGTTAAGGAAAAACAAAAGAAGAACTGAACTGACTTCTGCTTTAAACATACTGCTGACAGCTAAAAGAATTAGTACCATATAAAAGAGAAACTGTTTCCATTTAAAGTAATAGGACACATTAATTAAAAATAAAAACTGCCATAATGACAACATTATCCTTTCAAGAGCGCAATCAATCATTCCCAAAAAAGGCTTTGAGAACAAATTAGCACTCTTTTTTGACACTATGTTTTGTCATGTTTCTCAATAGGGATTTAAAATGTCAACTCCATTAACGTGACTTATGATTAATAAAATGAAAATTAATTTTTTAAAAAGTATATGTGTGGAAATAACAGCGTTCAAATCCCTAACAAGCATCTTGTAGTTTTACAACCTTGAGCACAAGGCTTGTGATGCCAAATAAAACAATCAACCCTGTTTAAATTGAAATTTATGAGATGGCACAACGCAATTTAGTAACGCTTCTTAAACACACAGAGCACTTAAATCTTACAAAAACACTTTATAACACATCTTAACCATTGTTCCGGGCTGAAAATCCTTTATCTACTGTACTTTGGTGTTTCTGGTCAAAACTAACTGGCCTTTTAAAAATTGCTTGTAAATCTGTCATTGTGTTATATCATCATCTCTTCATTTTTTTTTTGTAAACTTCCTTTTTAGTTTTTGTATTTAGGGGTTCAACCCTACTGTATTTGTTAGAATGGTCACGGATCAGCGATCTCCACGTAAAACTGATTGTGCAGACCAAACTGTAAGTCGTAGAGACTTGAAACTCGAAGGGATGGTAGTACTCACACCGCCGACAACGTGACCAAGTCTCACCCCAATTGGCCTGACAGGGGCGCTACTGTGATCAAAAGTACAAAATCACTCATAACTCCTAAACCGTCATTCGCAGGCTCAAGTGTCTTATGTTGTTAGAATCCTTTGCTCACACCAGACAAAAAGCATGCCTCAGATCATAAGCCTGGCAAAATTAAAAAAAAAAGTTAAACTTTCGACTCACCGTCACAAAGGGATGCCAAAATGTTCGACAGGGGCATGGCCACTTTTAGTAAAATGCATATAACTCCTGAACAAAATGAGATATCTCCGCCAAACTTATGCAAGAGCTCAATCTGAGGTCACAGAAAAAAAATGGCAGAGCTTGGCCACTTGGTGGTGCTATAAGAAGGAAAAAACATAATGACTATAACTGTGCAACCATTTGTCCTATCAACACGAAAATCATGTGCACGGTCTTGGTCCGAAGTGCCACAAGTGTCTACAAGGACATTTAAGTATCTCAAAAAACATGGCCGCCATTGGCCGACACAGTTTGAGCACCTGTTAGACAAGGTTAACAGAGGCCGATTGGAACAAAACTCGGTGGGCCTGTTCAACACACGGCCCCAAAGGTTGTGAAAGAAACTGGCCACTGGGGGGGCGATATTGCATTTCTCAAGGGCGCGTAAATGATTGTACATTGCACATGTTTTCACACATATGCACGATATTCATATCATATGATAGAACTCCTCATTCTCAACTTCGCCTCTAGAACAACTGCTGTCAATCAAATTGTTTGTTAAATGATTAAGATGTAAAAAACCAACTAGTCCTAGGTTTTTCACTCAATCTGGAAAAAAAACACTGCAGTACAATTCTCAGGACTCTCTAGCCCAGTACTTATCAAAAAATGTTGTAATTTACCCTTTGGGAAGCTATAACGGGGTCGTTTCGAAAAAGGGCCTGTCCAAATATACCCCAAATCCTAAAAAGCCTAAAGGAAAACTCAAAACTTCATGAAACCTGCTGAGCACATGCAACAGGTGATTCTAAACAAGCATGCAAAGTTTTAAAAGGATCGGACGACAGATGGTGCTATAACAGTCATAACTGTTAAAAACATAATATTTAAATTACCTAGATTTCCCAAAGCTGTTTCTTTAAATAATTGATTTAGGTGGTTACAAGTTTGCTAAATAATGCCTTTTTTCATATGTGCTTAAATGCCTTAAAGCACTTGAACTCCGATAATCGCTGCTTGCAGCTATTACTTTTTGGATCTGACTGATTGCAGGCATCATTGGTCTGAGCTTATGCACCACAGTTTTTGAGTGAAACAAAACATTATTTGTGGATAACTGTGGCAGTGTTCACTCAAAAACTGAGGCCTATGATCAAACAGCTCCAAAAAGAGAAACAAAACCTGTGCTAACTGAAAGAGAACAAGTTGATAAAAAGATTGAATCCAATAGTTGGTAATAATGCACCCTGTGTAAGAAAAGTCAGTAAGTTTTAGTCTAATGCAATAACACTAACTAGGCTTTTTTGGGGTAAAAAAAAAACAAACAAAAGAAACTGGAAAATGCGTTTTCCAGAATGCCTCAGAGACCTGTGGAACTTCCTGCTGATTTTCAAGAATACAATCCACGTAGGTCTACCGATGATTCATAGCTTGAGATAATATTGACGTTTTATTGTTGAGATCTCCTCAGTATTCTTTCCAACAGTCTTTTTTGTGTTTTTAAGTTTAGTATTCCCCATGATGTGATATCCACATTCCTCTCCTGTTCCATTATTCTATATTTGCTTCATTCCCTCTCTCCTCTATGGATATAACCTTAGCTGTCATTGTCCATTCACACAGCTATATATGAACAACGGGACACATTCTCTCTCTTCTTACAATCATGAACATCTAAAACCCTCCTTTTTCCTCACCCTCCTCTTTCTCTCTCCCTCGCCTCCCATTTCTCCTGCTTGTCTTCTTTATTCTGTCTGTAAGCTGAATGTGCCCTGTGACAGGTCTTGTCAGAGATTTCACAATCCTGACATAGCGTTAACTTGGAAAGCACCTGTAAGAATGGATGTGTGCGTATGTCATAACAAAATTGTGTTTGAGCCGGTTTGTGTGATGGAAGCGTAACAGGCTATAGACGACCATCCAGGCTTGATTACAATGATCCACAATCAGCGAAGGGCAGCCTGAGTTTTAGATGCTGATGAATTCAGATTGAAGACTACTGTGGTGGTGATGCAACTAAAATATTCCATAATTGTGCATTAGGCAGAGTATGCTTTATCGTTAAATGTGTGTCTGTGTGTGTGTGCTCGTGATTTATTCTACAATGTGAATCTGGCAGGTCTGTTTCTGAATGCATGAGGATAGGTGGCCCTTGTTGTCTGAGTACCTCTCAGTGTGTGTGTATGTGTGTGTTGTGGATGTCTTGAGGGAGAAATGCTCGTGGTCTATGAAGAATCTCAACTGTCTGACACAACATTAATATTCTCAGTGCCTGCGTTGTCTCTTTCCCTCCCCGCTCTGTCTGTCTCTCCATCAATCTTTGTATCTCCCCTCTATCCCTCTTATCGGAAATCCTACCACCTCCTGCCTCTCATTATTTAAAAAAATGTGTTTATAGCTCCCTTTTGTATTTTTTCTCTCAATTTCTCTTTCTTCCCCTACTTTTATTTATGTGTTCTCCTGTCTCTCTCACTCACCCTCTTTCAGGAAGTTGGTTTGAATATCCAAGCTGCTGTAAAAGCAAATCTATGCATCATAACCTTACACCCCTGCATTTCTGAAACACATTTTAAATGCACTCGGTTCGGTACGGCAAGCTGCCTACTATTTTTGAAAACAGGTACTATGCAATATGCATACTGTGCGTAGTATGTATATGATTTGTATGCATGGAATACCCTGATGAATTAGTACGTTCCCCAAAATGTTCAGTATTCAACTGGGGCACACTGCATTGCATACTGAGATATGCAAGGATGTCTTCAATACCTAGAGAGAGCCATCTGTTGGCATCCCTATTCTCATCTCAATTTATAAATTCACAATATATACTGATTATAAAATTCTGACAAAAGCAGTTATTTTTGAATAGTTGTCAGTGAAGAAAGATGGTATTTGCTCACAGAATGATACATGGCAGTTATGAATGGACCATGCATAATGGCCTTGACCGCAATAGCTATTGCTACTTTAATAAACGATAAAATGTACAATTTAAAAAATGCAAAATAATTATATTTAATTCTGAGAAGATATCAGCTGAATTTAACACACAAAACAGTAAGGTCATGTGACAATGTAGCATTGAAATGTTTATCCTTGCAAAGAGATTCACACACTATACTGTTTGAAGGAAAGTAAGCAGCAAGCTAGTAAACCATTCTGCATACTTGGAAAAGCCAGATTACCTATTTGCTAAAACTTGCAGTGTACAGCCTAAGCAAACTATGTGGAATAGTGTATCTCACAATGCAATGCACGTAACTGGAATCTCCATTTCCAGCTCGACAAATGAACTGGTAGCAATAACTTTTAGTAGGGGTCGGCGATATACCAGTAGACACAATTAACCGGTAGAAATTTGTCAACATGTGGAGATTTTGGAGCATTGTCTCTATTGCAGTTACATGCTCTCATGACGTTGCTGTGCTATGTGGTCACGAAAACGTATCGTTTGCAGACATTAAGCGTTGCGATTTAAAAACAAGTGATTTTAAGCCGTTAAAATTAGGGATGTGTGGGTCTAGTCGACTAAATGGTAAAGCTCCTACTAGTCTACACTGAAAAAAATAGTCAACTACACCCCCAGGAAATTGGGGCAGACAAGCGGAATTAATTGAGGGATTTGACAGTGTGATCTATAGATAAGTATTTCAAATGTAGGCTATTATATACATGCACATACATAGGTTTTTTTCTTACCATCTTTTGGGGGTATTTTGCTTTTAGATTAGTCGACTAGTCGGATACAAAACTTTAGTTTAAACGACTATCAAATTAGTCGTTGTGCACATCCCTAGTTAAAATGCATTTAGCAGCAAAAGAGAACTCCTTTTGCTATATTCCACGGTCAGTTATTTGTTCCACTTTATAGTCCTCGAAATTTTAAATACACACACTTGTATTTAGGGCTGGACGATATTGCAAAAAATTAAAATCTACATTTTTTTCAGAACGTTTGACAGATTCTCGTTTTTTTTTTTTTTACAATTTTTAACTAATCAACTTGGAAAAGTAAACTTGCTCTTTACTAACTAATGAAAATTCTATTCCAAGTGCACCACACATGAAGTGCATAATGTAAATGTTAAACAAATCACTTGTTAAATATCTTTGCTGAATGATGCATGAACTACTACATCTTGTACAAACTTGTGTTATACATATTATATATTCAGAAATAATACAAGGAAAATACTTTAAAAAAAATCTCAAAAGTAATTCAAATTCCAAATGACTGAAGGTATAAGACCAATAGACTATTATTAACTATAAGTGTAAAAACTGTAAAAACAATAAACAGCAGCTTGTCACCATGATGTAAACATGAAATATCAGACATACAGTAGTAGTTCTTCGCTGTTTTGTTTTTTTTTACTTAGATTACGCTGTTTTTCCATTGTTTTTATTTTCTATGCAAACATGGACGCATTTGTCTGTTGTGCTGTTGTCTCATACATGAAACGGCATTCTTAGCAACAGGGCCCTTCGTCCTGTTGCTTGCAATTAGTCTCTTATTCTTATTTAATTGCTGATTGTTTTTTATTTAGACTAGTAGGGCTATTAGCAGTGTTGCACAGCTACTTTCATACTGTTTCTACAGGTTGTTTTTCATGTCCACGGGTTGAAGTGACCCCAATAATGTAATATTTAGCTTCTGGAATACTTTTACCGGGGGAACCCCACCAAAAATCAAGTATTTTAACCCCGGAACGGGATTTTTACCGGGGAACCCCCCTCGAAACGCAATTGGGCTTTGTGCTAGTTTTAAATAGCAACTGGGAGGGTATTGTTGTGAAAACCTGGCAACCCTGCCTATTAATTTTTTTCTGATATTGTCACTAGTGGCAAGAATTATGACTTTTCTATTGTATCAAATATTGACCTTATTTGAAGCAATAATAACTATATTGTGATATATATTGTTACTGTGAAATAAAATTACTCATATTGTGATACAGTTTAATGTAAAAGTTTGGGAACCCCTTGCGGAATCTGTGAAAATGTGAATGATTTTAATAAAATAAAAGAGATGTAAATGCATGTTATTTTTCTATATAGGATTTTTCTGAAGAACAGTGCTTAGTTTAACTGTTCAGAACAAACAAGGGACTCATGAACAACTATCACAAAACAAAACAAAACAAACAGTCGTAGATCATCCAGGTAACCAAACACAGTATTAAGAACCAAGGGTTCCCAAACTTTTGCAGAGGGTTATTTTAATAATTTCAGCTATTTTTGTCTTGTAGACTATATGTAAACATCTTTTATGTAAAATATCTTACTCAGGACAGTATTAAATAAAAATTACCATGCATTTTATATGATCTCTCTTATTTTGTTAAAATTATTCATTTTCACAGATTCTGCAAGGGGTTCCCAAACTTTCGCATAAGACTGTATTTTTGGTCATATCGGCCACTCCTAACCTTTGGCTAATCTACTTGGCTTATTTAACTGGACAGGCAAAATAATAAAAAAAGCAAAATATCTGTATTAATTAATTTTAATGAATACGTTTCCTGAATTAATCATGCAATGTGGATGCAACATTCAACAAATCATAAACTGTAGCATACTACAGTCTAAAATGTTTACTGTTACACATTTTCCAGAAATAGTACACAGTAGGACAATGATTAAACATTTCAAGACAGTAGTATGCCACACTTGTCACATTGCAACCACCTTGCATATGAGTAGCATGCAGTAAGCATATGCTAATATTTCATTCCACACATATTATTTTGTATTGGCCATATAAGCCAATCCCCAACACACAAACACTTATAAAACACACACCTCCCACATCCATGCCCTTTCCTCTGGGACTTTCCATTGACGCAGGGCTTCAGCAGTACTATTCTAAAAGGCTGCCCGAACCACTTCCTGTCTCTCATACCCACACAGAATTGCTCATTAGGTGTCCAGTATCAAGTGTGTATTTTAACGGGAAACACTCACACATATTTATCTGTGGGCAGCGGACGAATACAAAGACCAAGAGCTAAATGACTCCCTGACATTGCGTACAAACTACCTCACCCACACAGGCTACTGTAAACACTCGACTCGGTGATGCATCCGCCTACTCACACACCAACACACATCCTGCCTGAGGTACCTACATGGTCTGCGCCTTGACGTGCTACAAAAACCCACAATAAGCAATAAAATAAACAATAAACCCATGTATGCTTAATAAACAATGAAACTGCATATGCTACCTATGTGCGAGAACACACAAACACCAACGGACACACACGCGTTCTCTCTCGCTCGCTTTCAGGGGCGGACGAGAAGAGAGCACAGCAGGACATTGATATTCAGAACACCCACACACAGTGTGGTTAGGATCTGAGATCTGGACTCTCCGAGAGTTTCCTAGTTAACACACACACGCCGCAGTCCTCCGCAGTATCATCATTAGGCAGACTCACTCGCAATGTACACAAATTTACTCAAGCGCACACGGCATTATTCCCAACCAAATTGCTCGGCGCATTGTAAACACGAACAGGTTTCGCTGCCACCCCTCACCCCCCGAGAAAAATGGGATAAACCCATGAACGATGCTCTATTTTGCACAAACGAGCAATTTTTTGAGATGTGCTGCATGCATGCAGCAAGGCATATAAGCCAAATGATTGGTCAGACACGTATGGCAAAAGCGGCATCAATGGAAATAGCAGAGATTAAACCTTGTGAATGTTTGTAAAGGGTAGACAGATGATGCCTAAGCTCATGTATTAACCATAAAGAAATTTACACATCAAGGCAGCCAAATGGATTTCTGAAGCGGGCCTACACGAGACAAGAGTAAATGATGAGGCTAAAACGTGCAGGGAGCATCGGCCGCAACAATCCTGAGCTGCCCATGTCGATGTCGGGAAAGGAGGGGGGTTAGTATCGATCCCCGTTTGTGCTTTCTGGTCCAAGTTTAGCCGTGAAATGGGGCGACACTGAGAGACTCAAGGCAGCTTGAGCTTAATCAATGGAGATGAAGGTTTCGTTTCCCGTTTCGCTCGCTCAAGGATGACACATTGGGGATAATTGCAGTCTTGTTTTTCAATCACCGAACAAATGTAGGGTGATAAGAGCGATGGAGTGAGTGCTGATGAAGGCTCCTTAGACCTAAGAAATGAAGTAGGCATTAGTTCCACCAACTTGTCTTTGAGACTTCCTACTCTGTTGCCCTTCAGTAGCGACGTTGTATGTAATTTCCTATGTAATGACGTCCCGTCCACACCACTTAATCTGCGCGTCTGGAGTCGAACTACACCTCGCTTCGTGCCGTAATGAAATAGATTCGCTTCGCTTGGAAGTTTCCACTGATTTTAACTTTCCTGGACGTTTGAAGTAGTTGCGTTTAACTTCTGGTCGCCCCCGACTGCCACCGAAGGGAAGTCGAATTACATTTTTGCATGAGTGAATGTGCAAAACACTGGAGAGAGATTTCAATTTCCCTCTGATGTTCTCATTACTGTGCTGATGGCAGCCAAAGGGTCTGAGATCTTATAATTACTGCATCAATAGGCAAATTCTCAATTATAACAGAATAACTAATTATTACGTCCAGATTCAAAATAGCCTTTTCTTGATGAATTGTCTGAAGTGCCTCATTTTAACTGCGCTCAAGGGAGAGTCAGAGGTGGTTGTCTCTTTATTAAAATCAAACGTTTTGGACTTCAGGGGAAAGAAAATCTCAGACATGGCACCCAGTGACATAGCCGTTAAAGTCAAGCTCTGACAATGCAAAAAGTGACTCAAGCAAATGAAAGCCTTATATTACAGATAGGCACTAAAAGTCAACCCCTCATGTGGTCCTGATTGAATAGTCACAATGTAGTTGCAATGATCTTGCTGGTTATGTAACATGCGTTTTATTTACCCATCAAATTTCAGGGTTCTACAGTACGACATTTCCGTCGCATTTGTGACTGAAAACTACTGCGTGCGACTATGAAAAAATATTTAGGAGCACCATTGCGACCCGATCAGCATATTTATGTTTGCCCTGAAGGGAGCTTCAAAGGTTTCTATGTGTTTTTGCAACGCTGAGTAATATATCACAGACATATCTCACAAATCCTTTCACAGAAGTGTAGCGAGAGTGTAAGAGATTTATTGTGCAGTGTAGAGAGCTTTACTGATTATAATGGAATTTTGTGAGATTGCGATGAACTAAGATGAGTGACAGCTTTTAATGATTTTTATGGGAATTTTTTGTAAATGAGATACTGATTTAATACAACAGTTAAATAAACAAGAAGTGTGAATTATTTCTATTTCGTCATCATAAATAGATTGAAACAAGACACAGAGTAACTGAGCCGCTGCACATCTCCATTCAAACACAGCGGTGTTTTATGAATGAATGTGCAATATTAAACAAATCTAAGTCAGTCAATGATTCAATTTCTCATTCATAAAGACAGTCAATTGCTTTATTCCTGAATGAATCAGCGTTCGAATTAATCAAATGAATGAATGATTCAGTAATTAAACCAGTGACTTGCCGCCACCTACTGGCAGTTTTAGCTTCCTTTTAAAGCATATTTTCAGTTATTTAAATCATTTATTTTATATTTAAATTTTATATTTAAATTAATCTCAACTCGAATTTATGAATTTGACTGCACTCATGCCACCTCTGAGCCTCATTAAACATATGCAAATACACCTACAAGCCACTTTTGTGTTCTTCTGTGCCACATCTGTAGTACAAATTAATTTTAATACTGGTTTCATTTGATGGGCAACTCATTCTTCTTCTACTTGTTCTTATTCTGTTGTATTAATTAGAAATTTTAAAAAGCTTATAAAATTGAGAGCTCTGATTTTAATATATTTGATTAAACCATATTACTAATGTTCACACAACCGACAGCTTTATCTGTTGTAGTTTGTTCAAACTGTGCATGAAACAAACACTGCGTTTGTGCACTTTTACTTTGCACTTCTCCATCATTTCGATGTCTATCATGCTGCACAAATGGAGCCGCGTTTAGCAGAGTGCGTCAGCGCTGCTGTTCAGCAAAGATGAGAACTTTAACTTTAACTTCCACTTTAACTTTGATGCGCATCGTCTCAGTTTATTACCTCATAACATGTAAATTTATATAGTTGCCAGTGGTTGCCTCAGCAAAAACTTCACTCGCAAATTAATATTTTTGGTCGCAAATGCGACCGTTTTAGCCTCAGTCTGGAGCCCTGATAATGAAGCACTAATATAAAAATTTTGTCTGATAGCAATACGTCCACAAATCTATTTTAAATGCTACAAGTGAATTTATGCATCACAACATAATGTACAGTATAAAAATAGATAATCATTTTCAGATTAAAAGATTACACTAATCATTTAATAACACTGTTACATGGATTTAAAGATTAAAAGCGCATTAGATCACAGCAAAGGTAATCTACAGCTGAAATGAAAACCTTTTAAATGAGCATGCACAATTGAATATTCAATATATTTAAAACAACTAATTGTGCATCCCTGAAAAACAGACATGTACATAATATATATTGTGAAAATGTACAGATTCTGCTACTTCCATGCTTACACAAACACGGAATAAAAGACAATTAATATGCATGCAGAATATTTATTAAAATATTACATAATGTGTTTTCCACAAGTGAACCTAACTGATTAGACTCTATGTACCGGTGACTTCCATTACATTACAATGTATGAACATTTGCATCTTGAGAACAAAAGCAATTTATCTAGCCTGTGAAAATAATAGGCACCTCTTCAGTGTCGCAGACATACTGTCCAACAAAGCAAAGGAACTTGAAGTTGGGGTGGCTCTCCACTACGGCATTTGCATTCAAATCATTGAGTCTGGAATTGGCTTTACCTGTCAGTAGTGGGAAACCCATCTCTACAGGATTTGGCGCTTCGGTTAAGTGAACACTCCATAACCTTGGAGCTGATGGAATACTAATGGCTTGTGATGGCGATTGAAGTCAAATGTGCACTCGTGTGCACTCTCGCTCGCCTTGTTCTAGAGAGATGTTGCGTTGCTATTCTTCCACCATTAACGTCCCGTGGCACTTCCGTGTCAGACTTTTTCAAGCATTCCACTGCACTTATAGTCGTGTAGTGGAATACAGTGCCTTTACAGTTGTCAGTGACTAAGACGACAAGTGCAAAGCTCTTTTGTTATTTGGTGGTCACCATAGCAACTGCATACAGATCACCTGACCTTGTGACAAGTTCAATGATTAGGTCAGAGTGCTGACAGTGACTCTCCAGGGAGGCAATCAGGAGGACTCAAGGGAGTGATGTCACACACACGGGTACCTTTCATAAAACAAACAGAGTCCACTGGAACATGTTTTTCTCTTTCACATGACACACCTGGAGTGAAGCGAAACACATGGCTCAAAACAATCCTTAAAAACACTGCAATGGTTTCACTTTGACGTAACTGAAAAGAGACCCCTGGGGGGAATTTAAAAGAGAAACAAAATTGTGGCTTTTAGTCCACTTCTGTGTGCTTTGAGGTCATTTATATTCTAGTATACGTATATAAGTTCCTTTTTAGCAAATGTTTCTATAATATACAGTTCTTATCTTTAGGACCAGAAATACTGATGACTCATCCTGCACTCCTGTATTTATATTTATGTATAATAAAATGCTCTCTAAAATGAGAGTGTCCCTCCAGCCAATATCAGCAAGTTCTGACTAGCATTAGTAAGTGAGATTGTACACAGCTGTGATGTAAATGAAAAACAAATAAATAAATGAATAAACGAGGCTAGCATTTTGAAATATATTACCCCACATTTCTCTTTGAATAGGAAATTTGTCAACACAGGGCAGAAACTAGGTTCATCAAGCTAATTCAGAGTCTTTAACACTTTTAGATTCATTACTGTAAATGTTTAATTGAGCTAATTATCCCATAGCAAGGTGAATGACGCATCAGTAAACACTGGAAAAATACTTTCTTAATAACTACTCTAAATCCTCACAAACTGCCAAAACTCTGTAGTCTTAAATATTTTGTTTTCTTGCATTAAAGGAGAAGTTCGCTTCGAAAACAAAGATTCACATATAATGTACTCACCCCCCTTGTCATGATTGGATGACAAAGGGGGGGTACATTATATGTGAATCTTTGTTTTGGAAGTTGACTTCTCCTTTAAAATGGAAATCAATCTGAAACGAAAAACCAAAAAAACTAAACTTTCATCATCAGTACTGTTTTTGCTTGTACTGTTTTGGCCTGAAAGATTAACACTCAGGTACACAACACCACAACATAATGCATTTCTTTCCCTCACAGGCTAGATTTTGTTCACATAAAATAAGTATGTCTTCTACTTCGACTAAGGGCCATAATACAGTGTTTGTTAAGAGGTAGACAGGTATGGGGTTAGACCTCAGCATGAATACAGCAAAATATTGCAGACAACAAAGTACTAGCTTTGAGCTCACATACTTAAGCCTGAACAAACTCCACTAGGCTTTTCTGTATGTTTATAGCAACATAATTTGGAAAGCTACAGTGATTATATTAGATGGATTTGTACAACTACCCAACAGAAGCACTTGAAATGCTGTGAGGCCAATGCAAATAGTCCATTTAAGTCAGGGATGGAGGGCCACTGTCCTGCAGAGTTCAGCTCCATCCCCAATCAAACTTATCTAAAAATCTAAAAAAGTCTAAAGGATTGCTTGAAAATTGCAGGCAGATATGTTTGATTAGGATATACTGTATATTCACACACATAAGTAACCAGAATAAGCTAATGATGACAAAGAACTAAACTAGGTTTTAACATTCAAGTGGTGATTGCCTGTACAAAACCCACCAAACCACCCTCTCAGTGGTTGAGGTATTGCTATAAGGTTGCCAAGTCTTCAACACATTTTATTGTCCTAGCAGGCAAAAATTGTCGGATCACTCAGGAAAGTAACAGCACACTCTCAAGCTGCATTGTTTGAGACATCATTCATGTTCATAGCACAAATAGTGAAGACTGAGTTACTCACTGAATTTACTGTAATACTAGGGTATCTGCAGGATTTTTAAGCTCACATTTAAGACTTTAAGACCTTTTTTAAAACCTGAACAAATACCATATGAGCAAGATAGGGCAATGTCTATGGCAGGAGTGTCCAAACT
This sequence comes from Labeo rohita, assembly GCF_022985175.1. Taxonomy (NCBI): domain Eukaryota; kingdom Metazoa; phylum Chordata; class Actinopteri; order Cypriniformes; family Cyprinidae; genus Labeo; species Labeo rohita. The sequence goes on from NC_066887.1 coordinate 26,120,596, forward strand.
TGGCCCTGGAGGGCCCCTGTCCTGCAGAGTTTAGCTCCAACCAGCTCCAAAACACCTGCCTGGAAGTTTCTAGTATGACTAGTTAGACCTTGATTAGCTGTCTCAGGTGTGTTAAATTGGGGTCCAATCCCTCCGAGTTTGGACACTCCTTGTCTAGGGATGCATGATATTATCGGACCAATATCGGAATTGGCCGATGATGGCTTTAAATACAGGCATCGGCCCAATATGAAAAATTATGCCGATATGTATTGCAGATAAGATGAATATGTTCGGTAAGGAGTTTTAATTCCATAGGGGCCACTGCTGGCATACTTCTAATAAAATGAAAGTAAAATATACAAAGAACATTTAGACTGTTTCTGATTAAGTAAAGCAGTAATTGATGTCATAAAATCATGAGTATGCTTTGATTTAAAGGTCAGAAGCTATAGCTTACCAAAAAAAAAAAAAAAATTACACCTCTAAATTAAATAATTACCACTGCATTTTTCTGAAAATAAATAAATAAATAAATACATAAAAATAATAATAATAAATAAATAAATAAATAAATAAATAATAAAAAGTACTTCATTATTGTTTATTTAATTCTAAAAAATGCATTCTTGTTAAAAACTAACCAAAGTAAAAAATATTTTGCTTATAATTTACACACAGAAGAGACTTGGTGTTGTTTCCAAACAACAGGAAATAGGTATTGGCATCGGCTACCGGCAAAAATTGGTTAAAAAATATTGGCATATCGGCAAAATCCAATATCATGCATCCCTACCCTGGTCTTTGGTAACATATTAAACTGTAAAATGACTGTAAAAACCCTGATTTATAGTTCAGATACAGGTTTTTACAAAAACAAAGAGTTTTATAAAATGATTAACTTCACATTTCTGCTTTTAAGCCATTTTTAAGAAAATGGATGATACAAAAGTATCAATTCTTATATAAATTTAAACAATTATCAATAAATTATTATATTAATTAAATAACAAATATATTTTAATTATTTAGATTTTTATAATGTATTATCTTCTTGTCGATCCACCAGTTCACATTTACAACTGTGTGTTTGCAGCATACAAACATGGGTTGATTTTCATATTGGTCTGAACAAAAACAGCAGACAAGTTTATTGAAATTGCAAACTGAAACTGAATTGAAATTTTGGTACGGCAGAGATATAGTGGTTTTCCCATAACGACTGTATACAAAGCAGTACAGCATCTGACTTTAAAACTTGCAGCGTTCATGTTTGTTTAATAAAATCATAGCTTTTTTCGAAGTTTATTCATCACATTAAGCCATATCACAATCTTTGTCTTTACCTTCCCAAATTTAAGACCTCTTGAAATAATACTGAAAACTTTCTTGTATCATTTAAGACATTTTAATTTGATACAAATTTGATACAAATTAAAAAAAGACTTCTAAGGACCTGCCGCACCGCCATATGAGCAATAGTAATGGTTGGCTTGGCGAACACTCGTAATAAATGTAAACAAGGTGTTCATAAAACCTTATCCACCTTATTTTTTGCTTCTGGTCTCATTCGCAACCAGCTATTTTTAGCTGTACAAAACAGCTTGTTTTGCTGCTTGATATTGGAAATTGGTGTCTTACCATATTATTTTAAAATAGTTTTATCATACGTATTAACACACTTGTTTGTAGTGCACGTTTTCATTCTTCTCGTTATTTCCCTATCGTGACTAATGAACTGGAAGTCTCGTTCATAGGCCTACTTCCACACTGAAGAATAAGGTGGGTTCTTCAGGCCCTCTAATGACTTCCATTTGACCATAATTTTCAGCTTTCCATCACTCATGCATTCTCACTTTCTGTTCCTCAGTTGTCTGAAGGGGGTGACCTCAGGGTAGAGTTTGAACGAGCCAAGCTTTACACCATCTTTTCTCAAATTCAAATCAATTCCTCCCCTCTTCCCACTCCGCTCTCAATTCTAATTGGTATTTCTCACACTGTGTCACATTCAAGCAAAAAATGAATTTGCGCATTGATTATCACAAGGCCTGAAATCGACCTTTCTTCAGGCACCAAAGGCCTCGTATTTAATGGTTATATATTTATTTGGAGGCTAGAGGCCCTTCCTGCATTCAGTCCGGATCGATCACCTTGCCTTTCCTCAATCTGACTTTCCCAAGGGAACGACGAGAAATTACGCAGCGAGCCGTTGGTTTTACTTGGCAAAGGCTGTAGGCATGAGTCACACCGTGGCAGGGAATTCACCCAGGTCCTTACGGACTGTCATCCTCCATGCCGAAAATAAAGAGAAGGAACAGGTTGGACAGATACATCCACCGAAGCGCTCTGCGTACGCTCTTTCAGACAGCAGAGGCAGTCTTTCTCTTTATGCATGCAGCAGGCACAGGACCAGGGGGATGTTAAGCACAGATGTGTCATTTCTACAGGAACGATCCAGCCTTGTTGGGGCCAACGGGAAAACAGGTTATCACGCTTCCAGCTCATTAAAGATTCACTCAAGTACATCACACATTGATTAGCACTGCGATTGATTGGGGATCTTTGTAAGAATTTTGATGGTGAGCGAGAGAAAACACAATTTGCACACATTCAAATGTACAAATCATTTTAAAAATAGGCATTTCCTACTTCCTCTGTATCCGTAGTAATTCATTGGCAATGAATGACTGAATACTGAATGCTGGAATAAGGTGCATTTGATATGCAGAATCACAGAGACTTTGCCATCATGCCAGGCCAGATGGACAGCCTTGCATGTAATCAGCTGGCAAATCCACTTGTCTTTTTCTTTTCTTGAGAGCGTAGCCACTGCATAACGGCGACAGACTAGCACAGCACATGCTCGCTTGCCTCAGTGCATCAATCCACATGACTGAAACCATGTGGTTCAATAACGATCCTCAATTTAACCTTCTTTTCCAGGGAAAAAATACTTCTAAACTTCACATTCTATAGCCCCATTTCCAATTAATTTTCTAATCTTCATTGTTGCTCCTAATTTCTCCGTGTTAATTAATTTGCCAGTCTCGGTTTCTTTTAACACCTTTTGAATAATTCCATACTCCAGTAATATTTTTATTCCTTGTTCCGTTCCATCAATAAATGACTTTCCTCTTGTTCTTGGGCACAAAAAAAATGCTCAAAGACTGAAATAGATTTTATCTACCTGCACAAATTAAGTCCCTTGGCATGAGGACTGACTTGGGGAGCCAGGGTTTGAATTCATTACTTTTTTTAAAACCAAGTAAGACATTCGAGGGTATAAGAATACACATACATCCTTTTCTAACATTACATATGTTAAATCAAAGTTGCATCATACACAGCAGTAAATCACAGTATTCAACAACAAAATCATCATTGCACTTGTCATAAAAGCACAATACCCACATATTCAGAAGTGACAATGATAAGCCATGAAAACACAATAATTGCACAATTTCATAACATTGCCTTATTAAATTTGTGATTGATTATGGTGGCATTTTGTGTGGCACCCTTGGGGCAGCTACAGTGCATCAACACCCCTACATGGTGACTTTCATTCTGGAATGGTCACAGCACTAAAGACTCAATTTGGAAAGACATGTGACAACAGCTAAATAGTTAATGAAGTAAAACTGATGTAATGGAAGGCATGCAGGGGTTTTGAGACATGCTTTTAAAACTGAACCATTTTAACTCAGTGTTTTCAATATGCAACACCCCTGGTGTAAGAAACTAACCGTGCATTTGACGCAAATCTACATTGACCAACAATATAAAAATAGCTCAGACAGAACTTGCTCTTTTACCCAACGTCCCACTGCAGCTGACTTATCCGTCCGGAACTCAAGCAGTCAAAACTACCAAAATGCACATCCCTAAATCACTTTTGTACTCTTCCCTGAGCTATACTAAATGTATTCTTGACCTACGTCTGCAGGTATTGTAAAGGAAAGCACTCATCTCAGAAAAATGTTAAAGTATTCAAATGACTCAGGAAACTTACTAATATGCATTGCTTACCAGAGCAGACATTTTTAGTTGTCAGCAACTGTACTCTGCATGTGACCTTGTTTTTCGGTTTGAGTTTTGTCTGTTTTTTTCATTAATAGGATATATGTGACTGTAATGAGCTGCAGGAGGAAGCCTCCTGCTCAGCCGGTCATTGATCACTCCACCCAATGCCTCCATTTCCCAGGAAAGCCATTTGTCAAGATGATAATTTGCTCTGTAGCACAGAAGATTGTGCACTAAATATAAAAACTTTCCTGGTCTTTCCCACTGGTTTTCCCACCCCCTAGTCCTGTTTCATCTAGTAGAAGAGAAGAATACATTTGGTCTCGTTTAATACAAAAGAAACAATCCATAATGCTAGTATCATCGCAATGTCACTTCTGTAATTTGATTTTATGCTTTAAAAAAGAAAATAAATCAAAGCTTTATGTCTGGAATTGTACCACCGTAACAGAAAAACATGAGAGGACTGTGGTCGCTCAAATACATCAACTGCCAGTCGAGTCTGTGTTAGTGGGAATATTTTAACACTTCCAAGTTAACTACCTCAGTGTGTTTGTGTCAATCATTTTCAAGTGAATAATCAAAAAAAAAAAAAAATTAAATTGATTTTTTTAGCACAATGGTGCTCAACAGTTCTAGGTTCTCCCAGCACCACATATTTTATATTTTCTATATTTACAGACCTGATTTAGATCAGCAGCTTGTTAGCAGGGAGCTGCTCGATCTGAACTTGGCCTGTCAGATAAGGGAGACATACAAAATGTGCAGAACCACTGATAGCAGACGCTTTCATCCAAAGCGACTTATAAATGAGAAATACAACAAAGCGATTCATCTTAAGTAGGCAGTATCATGAGAAGTGCTGTAATACAAAGTTACAAGATTATTCAGAAGTACAGGTTAGAATATAGAATATCAGGCTAGAATATAGATCAAAGTAAGATGTATTGATGTGCATGCAGAAAAGGATTTTGATTTTATTTACCCAATTTGGGCCCTAATTCACAATGATACCATGTAGTATATGGGCTATTCTACAGAGTTGGTGCAAAGTCAGAGTTGGAAACCTCTTGAAAAAAACGTCTTTTTCTATACATATTGTTTGTATGCAAATTGTATAATATCCAAGGTACACATTTCTAATTGTGCAGTTAATTCTAATATTGTATTTTCAGAAAGTTCTGGAATATTTGTCCTTTCCCCAAATTTGTCACTACAGAAAGACAGTATAGTATATCATTTATTAAGAAGGGTTACATGGCCTATTAAGATTTTGCTTACTCCTGTCTTGTAAATATATATTTTTGCAATTTTATTAAAAAGTTTTCAGAGGTAAATCAACGACAATTACAATTTTAACAATATTTCAGGTGAGATTTATGAGTTGTTGTATTTTGAATCCAATATTTCTTTGTAAAAGACAAAAAGTTTATCATACTGATTTTTTAAGTTAAGGATTCATTAGTTTGAAAATACATTGAACCAAACACTATCATTACATCTACAATTTATGCAAAACTGAGCATTTAAACATCCAAATTTCGGTAGTGACTGCGCATTTTCAGCAGTGACAATGTTTTGGTAGCGACCACATCACGTTACGGAATTTTAACTTGCATATTAAAACGCTACTAAAACATACTAAAATACAAAAAAATAGCATAACAAAATTTTGGTTATTTCCTCCCAAAAGTGATTATGCGTTCCCTTTTGTCACTACCGAAACAATGATGATACGTTTTGTTTGTGACTGTTACAGCAGAAACAATTTTAGATACTTTTGAAGCTTAAAGACGCTAATCAGCACATGGTTAGCTAGCACAGTTCTGAACAACACTGAATAACACACACACACACACAAAACAAAAAAAAACAAAAAAAACAAACAAACAATGATGCCACTATAAACTTCATCAAATCTTTCAGTTGTGATTGTTTCAGTATTGGCCATGGGTGACATTAGGGGGAGGCAAAGGGGGGCAGTTGCCCCCCTAGATGGTTAGTCATCCCCGTTGTCAGCCACGCTGCAATTGGAGCGGTTAGCCATGCCCAGGCCCGGTCGTACGGAGGAACTAGACGGTGCTAAATACTCTCAAATGAAAGCAAAAGCAATTGAAGATCTGGCAAACTATTCTTGCCCCGAGTCCAACCCGAGCCCGTCTTTTATCCCCCTTCTCCCAAAACAGCTTATACTACTGTTTCAGTTATTAAAATAGCTTAGTTTTGTATGCAATGGCAAAGTGATTATATTTAGTTTTTATCAAGTTAATTTAGAAAAAAACGTTTTGGAAAAACCGTTTTGAAGCATTTTTTTGTTAAATATAAGTTTTTGTTTTTAAGTAAAGCGGCCAGCGAAAGACTGATCATAGTCTGTTTGATATATTTTGCCTTCTCAAATCATCACGACTTGCCTAAAATAAATAGATATAAAACAATGTTAGTTTAAACGTTAAACCTAGATAAATGTGATATTAGGTGCATGTCCAATCATTTGTGCGGAGAGTGAAAGCTAAAGCCGCTTTGCAGGACATGGAGGTGCCAGCGCGATCACTTACTTTTTTTTTCAGTGGAAACAATATAAAATATTTCATAATTTTTGCTGATAAAAGTAATACATCATTCGGAACTGTAAAGGGTCTACTTTTATTTGTATGCACTCACAATATCAACAAAATGTTGCAAACGGTGCTTCTATAAAAGGAAGAAAACAAACATTATGCGCTTTCTGTCGTCTCAAAAGGAGCGCTTCACAAAAATCAGCCGAAACTCAGCAAATACATACCTCACAGACATGATACATATATCTATATTAAATCATAACTTAACGAAATCACTGCTGCTGCTGACGGAGACAAAGCGCCTTACAAGCTGGTCTCGAAAGTGAAAGCAAAAGTGAAGTCTCGCGTTGTGTCCACCATAATTGGTGGATGTCTAAAATATAGGCTAAAATAAGGAGAAGCCTAAAACAGGCCCGAAGCCCAGCGCGCTTCTGAACTATGTGAAAATTGGCCCCAAGCCTGGCCCTATAGGGGCGTAAAAAAGTCGAGGCCCGTCGGGCTCGGGCTGAAATGCAGGGCTCTACCGGGACATATCAACTAGTAGCCTAATTTTATTGCTAGTAATGGACGGTAAAATTCAAAAGTTATTCTTGACTGCGCTGTATTGCTTTGGTGCATGGCAATACGATAGGGCATTGTTTTGATACTTATCCGAAAAAGATTTTTTCTTTCTTATTTTTTTTTCACCCATTTTTTTTTCTTGCCGCCCCGACTCAAGAGTCAAATGTCGCCCATGGTAGTGACAATTGTAGATACTTTTGAACTTAGCTGAAAAATGCTAATTAGCACATGGTTAGCTAGCACACTTCTGTACATTCATACTCAAAAAAGTGTGCTTATAATTGCAGAAAAAAGTTGTTTGGTAATGACATTCCTTAAAGTTACACAAAGATTCTTCAGACTTTTGAAAACATTTACCTCAATACGATGGGACCTACTGTATCTACTCACCTTGTATCTATGCGAGAAAGAGAAATATTTTGTTATCATAAATGTAGGGGTGTAGTTAAAATCAGTCTTAGGCAATGGACTAAAACATGTACTGTTTCGATAGTGACAAACTTTTTTTTTTAGTCAGTGTGTGGTATGTATCTTTGGGCATAAAAAAGATCTACAAAGTTATAAATCTCAAAGTCCATTCCAAAGGGAGATATTTAGTTTTAAAAAAATGTCTTTCCAAGGACTACAACGAACAGCTCCTTCGGACTACAACGTTTGGTCCATTAGAATATCATTAAATTAAAACGCGTCTACGGAAATTCAAATTATATGGGGGGCCGCTAGAATGGCCGCTTCAGAGCAGTAACACGCCGCAGACGTGTGCAGTACAGGGGGTCAAAACACATGCCGAAGCCGCAATCTACTCCGGTTGCCGCGTCGGAGCCATAACGTGCCGCAGATGTGTGCAGTGTGTGGTAAAAGATTTATTCATCAAACAGTGTAGATAGCTTCACTTATAACGCGAGTGTTTTTTAAAATGCATAAAGTTGCACTAGAATAGGCTAGGCTGATCAGTGATGATGTATTTTGATAATGTTAGGCTGCTTTTAGCCTTATGCTTTATTTATAATAAATAAATTAGCACGATAATATTATATATCTGCGATCTCGCAGGTTGAGGATGGGACTCAACACTACTGTAGCATATTATTTACTCACCCTCCATGCATCCTAGGTGTATATGACTTCCTTCTTTCAGACGAATGCAATCAGAGTCTAATAAAGTCTAATAAAGCACCCATCCATAATAAAAAGTAGCAAATCGATGCGTTTTCGTAAGAAAAATATCCATATTGAAAACGTAAGATTCACTATTAATCTAGCTTGCGCTAACTGCTTTGACAAGGGGCGTGGCAGTACTGAAACACCATCTAAGCTGTTCGCCAATTGCTACGCACTGGGACAGCTAACCAATCATAACACATTTTCCTTTTTTCAGAAGGCGGGCCTTCATTAAACCCGGAACTAATCAAGCCATTTGTGCCAGGCTGGGAGAAAGGTGTTGTAATAATGTCAGTTATGTTAAAAATAATGCGTTTTTCAAACCACCAAGCATAAGAGCATGTTCTAGTACACGCCAAAACAAAATCAAGACTTTGAAAAAGAGCATAATAGGACCCCTTTAAAAACATCAATGGAATAAAATGCAAAAAATATTTCAATATCATTTTCACAAGTTCAAATTTAGAGGTTAGTGTTCGGGACAGCCACCTCCTAATTGAAAGTACCAAATAAATTATGATTTTACATATATTAAGCTTACTGATCTTTTAAATATTATTGTGGGTTTCAACAGATAATAAAAGGATCTTAGTAAACATCTAAGATCTGAATACTTAAATGCTTTTAAAATGTCTCTTTTGGTTGTGGGACACCAGTTTGCACCAGTTTTGTAGATTGGCCCATATAGGGTACTTACTTGCATATAATAATGTTTAAATAGGTTAGGCACACCCATAACGAAAGAGACTTGTGCTTATAGTGCTACAGACAATGTGGTATTAAATTAGACCCAAAAGAAATGAGTTGCTCAAAACTTGTACGCATTGAGGGAAAGACATGCAAAAGAGAAATGGAAGATTAATATAATGAAAAAATTATATCTGACAATAATGTATAAACCATAGTGGCACTTTGGTCATACCTAAAAATGCATCAATGAATATCATTGAATTAGAATGTCAAACTAAGTGTCATCTGCAAACAAGTGCATCTACACATATATTCAAAATGCTAAAATATATTCAAATCTTGCCAATTCATACCCCCTTTTAAAGCAACTTTTTATTTTTAATGTGTGATTTTTTTAATGTGTGATGTTTCTTAAGTACACTCAGGTATAGTTTATCACTATACACAAGTTTTGACAATTAGAAAGTATGCAAAAATTTTAGTTTTTATTAACATTAACTATTTTGCTTTAAAAAGTGTGCAACATATATAAAAGACATTCATTCATTCATTTTCAAGTGTCCAAATTTCCAGGGCCACCGGATTAAACTTCAGATTTGGTGTCAGAAAATAATTTTACTTTGCTTTTCTCTGCTCAGCCTTCAGTAAATCAGTACCTTAGCTGGTTTGGCTGAAGCAATCAAGTCATCAAGTCTCAGAGCTACTTCAGGGGTAAACAATTACGGGAACAAAAATTGAATTCAGCAACACACCACAGGTGAGTATAAATTCACTACAAGCAAGTTTCAGATTCATTTGACCGTGCTCTTAAAGGTCGCAACGTGTTTTAGTCTGTATGTTCATTCTTTCAGAGCACATTTACATTTCATTCTGTCTGTGTTCTAAGGTAAATCTCCCCTTACATAAGTCCTTCACTGTTGCCTAGAGCTTTGAGAGCAGGGCTCTCTTTTGTTATCATCATGTTGACAGAGGCTGACCAATTAAAGGGCCCTGCTCTGATACTGGGCCGTGACACCAACCTGGTGCGGGGTGTAAGAGGCCACGGCGCCACAGGAAATGTACCCTACGGCCACCTCGCTCCGCTACACATGTTCCACATCAAACTTCGCTAATTAGCAGAGAATCTGGGAGGTGCAATGATGTGTGTGTTAGTGTGTGTGTGTAAAAAGGTGGCTTTTTCCTGTCACATTTGTGCATGAATGTTCTTCTCATTCTGCTTACAAGTCAGTCGATCCGCATAAAGTACATTAGCATTCACACTTGTTTGCGAGGGACTTTGCGTGTGCGTTGGACAGAACGCAACTAAATGACTTTGTGTGTGAGTGTGTGTTCCATTAGCTGGGACAGCTGTAATGAGCTTGGGTTGCAGTGCCAGTGCCAGCAGAAGCTGAGAGCATTGCCTCCTAATGGGGCCGTGCAGATGCAATCAAAGCCCAGCCGTGTGCTACTGACTCATCCTCACCATCCGAATCAACACCCTGTACGTGTTCGTTTTGGTTGTTTATACATATCTCAAGCACTCCATGCGAACTTCTGTCGTATTACACCGGGAGTCGCGTTCTTTCTGACTTCTTCAGATTTGGCATTTTCCCCAGACACATCATCTCACATGATTGATGATCCTCTATTCACTTGACTTTACAGTGAGATTTCAAACAGACTCCGTGAGCAAGGTTTTCTCACAGCATCCATGAAAGCGCTTTTATCAGTCTGCGCTTTTATCTGTCTCGGCGATGTGAGCGTCGGGATGCGAGCCTGGTTACGGTAGCCCACATGAAGCGCTCCACCGCTAACTCGTCTACCTCGGCCGGACCGAGCATTCGGCTCCCGGATAGAGCAAAAGGAGGGTCTCACCTAGAACTGTGACAACCCACTGGGCCATAAACACTCTCATGCCCTTGAGGGGCTCATGGGAACCGGTTGGTTGGGAGATTGTTGCTCCAGTTTGTACCATGCCTGCATGCGCTTCTGAGTAGTGTGTGGCCCGAAGCTTTAAGCCTCTCAGGACTGATCTGGGATCAGTATTCATGCCGTAAGGCCTCAGAGAGTTCCTCGGCTACCTGCAATCTGGGTCAGTTTACGCATTATTTTACAGATCTTCTCCCAGTGTGGGAGTAGAAATAGACTCTGTACTAACAGAGACATGCAGGTACAAACGCCCTGACACTGAGTTCTGAACAAGCACAACTCTTAGAAACATTCATGCGCAACAATAACAGCGAAAAACACCACTAGTTCTCAAAAACGCCACTATTTAAAAAATTGTGAAGTTTGAGGAGTGACAACAGGAATGAATCCCCTAAATGATTGTTCCAAGTGTGTATGGAACATAAACACACTCCTAAAATTGCCAAATACTTCAGCAGTTTGTTTCTAGCAGGACCTAGCAACACAAATGAGTCAAAGCTCATACCGCGCTCTATCCCTGCGATTTTCTTGCAAAAAGCAAGACGCATCTCTGATTTGCGTCTGAAAACTATAGCGTGCAACTATGAAAAAACATTTAGGAGCAACGTATGCGACTGACCCGATCAGCATATTTGTGTTTGCACTGATGGGAGCTTCTGTTTCTACATGTTTTTGCAACGTTGAGTAATGTATCACAGACATATCTCATAAATCCTTTCATGAACAAAGTGTAGAGAGAGTGTAAATAAGAGATTCATTGTATAATAGAATTTTGTGAGATCTAAGATGAGTGACAGCTTTTAAGGATTTTAAGGGGGTTTGTAAATGAGATATTGATTTAATACAACAGTTAAATGAACAGGAAGTTAATATAGAGTGACTTACATTGTCTATAACACTATTGCATGATTTTGCTCTATTTCATCATCAAAAATAGTCTAAAACAAGTCACAACTGAGCTGCTGTTCATCTCCATTCAAACGCTGGTGTTTCGTTTATGAATGAACATGCATTTTTAAACAAATCTAGTGAATCAATGATTCAATTTCCTATTAAATTTCATTAATTCCTGAATGAATCAGCCGTTCGAACGAATCAAATGATATGATTCAGTAATTAAATCAGTGACTTGCCGCCACCTACTGGCAGATTTAGTTTCATTTTTTAAATTATCTTTTCAGTTATTTAAATCATTTAATATTTCTGTATTCAAAATGTAATATTTAAAGAATTTATATCAACATTAATTCATGAATTTGATTGCACTCATGCCACCTCTGAGCCTCATTAAACATGAAAATACACCTACAAGCCACTTTTGTGTCATTCTATGCCAACTCTGTAGTACAAATTAATTTGTTAATACTGATTTCATTTGATTGGTAACTTATTCTTATTCTGCTTGTTCTTATTCTGTTGCTTTAGAAATTTTAAAAAAGCTTAAAAAATATTATGTTTTAAACATTTGACATAAAGGATGACATACTTTTCATAAAGTTAGAAAAATGCCATTACAAAGGTAAAAACAAAATTCCTCTCTACATCACTTTAAGGAGTCAAATATCACCCCGTAATGGGAAGGCAGATTTTTGACCAGATTTTTTGATTATTGACTCCTAAAAAGAAAATAAGCATAGAGCCCGGAGAATCCAGTTTCACTCCTGTAAATTACTGAACTGTGTGTGTACAGAACAGGATTAAGCACTAAATGGTGAACTGACATCCTGATTCAGTTGCAGTTGTACGTGTGATAGAAAATCTGACATAGTATATTCCGACATTTTTCTATACCTGACTTACATGCTCAAACCTTTCACTGTTCTCCATGAGCCAAACATAATTTAACAAGATGAATAAATTATTCTTTACAGCCTACTTTTTATCTTGCCGTATAAATGCAGATAAGCAGACATCTGTAGACATCTAACCAAAACTTGCTTTCAAACACAAAGGATAATTAAAGGTAATAGATAACAGCATCACCAGAATGTGACATGCAGGGAAACGTGTGACTGCTGTGCACTTTGAAGATGCTGTGGTTAAGATAATGAGGACCTGGGTATTAATGAGGCTCTCTTCTCATCTTTTCAACACACAAAAACACACACACACACAAACTCTCTTACACACTTAATTGCTGCTGCAGCTGGTGCTTGTTGGGCCTATAGTTTGCTCCAGAGGCTTTTGAGTAATGCCGAAGCCATGTTTGGAGCGCAATGCTCGCTGACATTCATGCCACATACTCTGACCCTCAGTCTAAATATGAGTAATATTTCCATACCATTTCCATCACATATAGTGATGCATTTCAATTGCAAGATGAAAGAGGAAAATACAGCTAAAAAGCACCACTGAAAGCGATACAGAAAACGAGAGGAGAACGGGTAAGCAGAATATAGCCAGGAGATAAGTGGATGAGATGAATACAAATAGACATGAGTGGGGGGGAAGGGAGGAGCTGCTCGCCCTCCCTTTTATCAGAGGAGAGATAAATGTGATTAATCTTAAGATAATAACACTAAAGGCACAAGATTTCTCATTCATCACCACAACAGTTCATGTAATTACAGACAAAAGAAATTAAACTGAAGAAAAGCTACAGTATAGAAGCACTTCTAGACAAGAGAACAGGGCAGCAGGGGAGGAGGAAGAAAAAACATGTAAAAAAAAAAAAAAAAAAAAAAAAAAAAAGTGAAGAAAAGCACACTGATTTTCCTCACAGATTATTTAGCTATCCAGTCTGGGCTGTCAGATAATGTGAATTATCACCTGTCAGCACACAATCCACACAATCAAGTCCTGTGACAGTAAAAGAAATAAATCAATCTGGAGGCTGAAGCAAACATGTCTCAATCAGGAGGCACTTCATCAACTTCCTCAGTCGAAATGTGCATCACGTGACGAGACAATTGTCACCTAAATCAAAAACTCAGGTGAATCTCAAGAAACCTGTCAAGAACGTGTTCGGGTTATAAATCACTCCAAAATTAATATAAATGAATTATTTGTTTGATTAAAAATATATATTTCTATTTTGAAATAAGAATAAGAATATTTTGTGAAAACGGACAAATTATGTTAAAATCTAGTATTAAAATGTGCTTGATTGCCATTAAAATAATGGAATATTATGCAAAATCTCGACTGTTCATAGCATTAAGGAAAAAAATCTATTTCATGTGATTTTCTGGTGAAATATGACATGTATCTGTGAGATTCACCGGTCTTTTCTCCCGCGTTGTCTACGCGTCAACCGTCGTACTGGAGCTAAATCTCCCCATATCAGCTGTAGAAAACTTATGAACCCACTTACTGGATGTTTGAGCTGTTCCAGTACACGGCGTGACGGTTGTTCCCGTGGACCGGGCGCAAGTTCGTCCAGGCGAGCGCAAGGAGGTAGAGGGAAACCGCCGCGAGAGCCATTATAATATTCCTGGGTTCACGTGCACCTGCTGTGGTCTCTTCGCCTTCTTCGACTCTCAGTCCCCCAGTCCCACGCAAAACTAGCGGTTTTTACAACATTCCTCCGACTCAGCAAGTAGACGGACAGTCGCAAAGCGTTTATTTCGCGAAGCCGTGCCGCAGTACGGCTAGTTTGTTCAGTCACAGAGCTTCGCGCTTTCCCGAATGCAACTCCATGGCAGGGAGACGCTCATCCAAGGCATCCTGAGCAGGTCTGTTGGAATTTACTGAAACAAGTTTTGAATTATTCCTTTCTGTGACAAAATCATCCACAAAAGAAGAAAAACGGTACAATGAACTGTCGATAGACGGTCGAGATTGGAAAAGGAGAGAGAAGGAGAGAGTAGCCTGCGTCGGCAGCGGCAGGTGTCTCTTTGGTTAGGTGACTGGCGTCGACTGGAGAAAAAAGAAATAAACGACTCAATAAGTGTAAAAGGCGATTTTGTCAACGTACACCGCTATATATTGCGGTCAGTGAACTTCTGTGAGCTTTGGTGAAATCCCCTATACGTTAAACTGTGGTTTTTCTCCGAACGCACACACGATGTCAAACAGTAATAGGAAAAGTAAGGCAATCATAGACGTCCTCACCGACACTCGTTTTCTGCTCCCGCCACAGTATATGATTGACGGGTTGCGGTTGCCCGAGTAGTGGCCACGCCCCCACCGCCCACTCACTTAATAAGACATGTATATATTTAATAAACCTAAATAATTCTGGTTTGTTTAACTGTTTAATAGAGCTGTTTTTTACTTTTTTTTTTTTTTTTTTTTTTATTCTTTACGAGATTTCTCAGAGTTTAGATTTGATATGTGGGTCAGTGATTGATGATAAAAAGGATGAATGTTTGAAAAATCTAGTTTAAAGTGTGCCAATTTCTTAGAAATTATTTAATGCATTATTTACTATTTTCTACAAATAGCCTAACTGATTTGGTTACATCACAGTTTGATTTGGCTGACTAAACTTCAATAATTCCAGCCTTTGATTAAACTTCTTTCTGTTTATAATCTTTGGACAGTTACACCACCTAAATGTTTATTTTAAAGCATTTTAGACTCCAGCTAATTCTGGGCATTAATTGATGTTTTGTGGTATAAACAACCATGACTGGATAAATACAGTGTGAAAAGCCCTAGACAGATTTCCAAGTCACTGTACTGTAACATCCAACAACAAATTCTTATTAACGTATGTATTAGCTGCTGTGTTCCAAATTTCAAAATGTTTTTTTAGGATAGGACAATATTTGGCCGATATACAACTATTTAAAATCTGGAATCTGAGCATGCAAAACAAATCAAAATATTGAGAAAATCGCCTTTAAAGTTGTCCAAATGAAGTTCTTAGCAATGCATAATACCAATCAAAAATTAAGTTTTCATATATACAGTAGGAAATTTACAAAATATCTTCATGGAACATGATCTTTACATTATATCCTAATGATATTTGGCATAAAGAGAAACTGATAATTTTGACCCATACAATGTATTTTTGGGTATCGCTACAAATATACCCATGCTACTTATGACTGTTTTTGTGGTCAAGGGTCACATATATGCACTTAAATTACACACTCGTCAAAAAAATATAAATAAGTAACTTTAATGGAATGATTAACTCTTTTATGCTCACTTAGGCTGCATTTATTTAATTAAAAAAATACAGTAAAACAGCATTGTGAAAAATTCAAAAGAACTCTTTTCTATTTAAATATATTTTAAACTGTAATGAATTCCTGTTACAGTAAAGCTATCACATGATTCTTCAGAAATAATTATAATATGATGAATTGCTGCTCAAGAAACTCCTACTTTATATTAGGTGACCTTAATTACTATGTACTTACATTTAAATTAATAATTTGGTACAATGCACTTATTATGTACATACATGTTTTTACATTGTACTGAAAAAAATGTTTCCACAAAAATGTTAAGCAGCAGAATCTGTTTACACTGATAATAAACTACTATTAAAAATTGAACACCAGTAATAACGGAGCAGCATATTAGCATAATATAATGATTTCACAAGAATACATTATATTTTAAAATGTGTTAAAATGGAAAAAAAAATTTAAATTATAATTCAATTTCATAATGTTGCTTTTTTACTGTATTTTAATTAAATACAAGCAGCTTTGCTGAGCATAGGAGACTAATCAAAAACTTAATCTTAATTATTCCAAACTTTTGACCAGTAGACTAAGTCTTTTATTGACTATAGGTAGCAAAGACATTCATAGATCCTCATGAGTATACCTTGTGTAGGCCTACCCGACTTTAATATATTATAGATTTGGACTTCACCAAAAGTTATTGGCATCAGAAACTGAATTTCTGTGCACTTCATGCAGTGTCTTTAAACCTCTAGGTTTATACATTTGAAACAACCCAATGATGTATGACTAATTGGTCTATCCTCGTTCTCTCGTCTCGTATGTTGGCCTATTGTCATTCCCAGCAATACTCTTCCCCTCTCTGCCTTTCTTTCTTTCCTGTGTTCTCCCTCTTTCAATCCCTGCTCCCCTTCTCTGTTGTTTTTGTCAGGGATGCTGCCTCTCTTGTGTCCCCTCCAGGCATGTTGCTGTGGTGACAGCAATAAAGGGGATGAGAGAGAGAGGGAGAACTATCACTTCTTTAACTCGCTGTATCTACCGTCCTTGCACTTGTCTGTGCATACTATGCCATGTCAATTGCCACTGTTGTCAATCACGTTCTTTCTTTCTCCTTCTAGAATCCATTTCTCATCCAGTATTAAACTGTTTCACTTGCCGTAGCCCGTATCTGTGCATCTCTAGACCCTCACGTTATCGTCTTGTCCCAAAATCAAAGTTTTTACCAACACGTGTGTTTGAGGAACGTCTGCTCTGAGTCTGACCCTTCAAATGGTTTTGCGTCTGTTGATAATAAGTAAGCTGTTCTTTTATATGCCGCTGGCGTTACGTTTATCATGGACATGTTTACGTGTCTTTTATGTGTCTTCTGTAATCAGACACGTTTGGCTGGGGTTTTGAGTGATGGCGATGTGCTGATGTGCACATTGTGGCTGCGACGTTGCTAGGCAGCAGTAGACATTAGTAAAACTAGGCTGTTTCTGTTTGCTTTCGTGTGTTGGTTGTGATTAATTCATGAGTAGCCCTGCTATGGGCACATTGATTATCCAGATAATCCATTATCATCAATGTGACTAGCTGCAGTCATGTATCCTTGTTTGGTGTTTAATTGCTTTTCCCAAGGTTTTTATTCACGGGGCATGTGAGATCACACGAAGACGGGCGCATTCTGTTCTCTGTTCTCCTCCCCCTCCGTCACCCGTCCCTCATCCATCTCATTTTCTGTGTCAACTAATTCATTCTTCCTCCCATATTCTTCCCGTCTGCTGTCACACCATTTATCTGAACGTTTCAATCTCGGTCACAAATTTTATTTGCATCGTCTTATTATTGCAATGATTTATTTATTGTTACAATCTCAAGTTTGAATTTGCAACAGACTCGAATGCAAAAGTGCAAAATGACTTTCAGGCAGTGCAAGAGATGCTGCTTAAATAGTATTATTTTCTTCTGTTTGCTGGTTAACAAGTCTGTTAAGAGCTGTTATGTTTGCACACACAAGACAAAGAACATCACCTTCTTGCTTACATTTTCTTGACAGTAGGTTAAATATGAAAAGGATTTTTACTTGAACTTCTTTTGATGTTATCATTTGATGATAATGATACTTATAGAACTTATAGAAATTTGGAATTCTGAGAACATATCAGGCTTTTTCCTTCCTCAAAATTATAACTCGCAATGTATATAAACTTGCATTTGCGAGAAAAACCTTTTTTTCTCCATATAATGGACTGATGTATTGCCCCGATTTTGAACTTCCAAAATGCAGTTTAAATGCAGCTTCAAACAATCCCAAATGCGGTTGTAATCAATCCCAGCCAAGGAAGAAGGGTCTTATCTAGCGTAACGGTCGGTTATTTTCATAAAAATAGTACAATTTATATACTTTTTCATGTCAAATGCTCGTCTTGTCTTACTCTGCCTGGACTGTTTTTGTTCCGGTTCATGACAGTTAGTATGTTGAAAAACTCCCATCTCATGTTGGGATGTCAAGGCCATGTGAGATTGTAATAATCCTGACCTCCTGTGCCCTTCTCATACTAACCTGAAAAGTAGACATGACATAAGTCTAGCCTAGAGACTCGTAGGACATGATGTACTGTTGTTTCCTGAAGGGTGTGATGTTTGATATTTCACTTCTTCATATTTACCATATAAATGTTGAAGTCTTCCTTTAATAAATGCCTTTGAGTGAATTACACCTTTTCTGTGTGTGATCATTTCAATGGTCCAGGATCCTGACTCTGTGCTCCATCACTCAACCAAAATCGAATCTCGGCAGTTAATCAAGTTAGATATTAAATTCTAACAGGGCACCATATCAGTTCATTATATGGAGAAAAATCCTGAAATGTTTTCCTCAAAAAACATAATTTCTTTACAACTGAAGAAAGAAAGACATGAACATCTTGGATGACAAGGGGGTGAGTACATTATATCTGAATCTTTGTTTTGGAAGTGGACTTCTCCTTTAACTTTAACTGTTGTTTCTGGGCAAAATAAAAGTGTATAATCCATAATAATGCTTCCACTAGAAAAAAAAAAAGTCAGGACGAGACTACTTTTGCACTAGTTAAAGCAATATTAAGGATAGATGACTCATATTTCAACTAGAAGCAACAGTTGTTTGCTAGTTTAGTTTGTTTGTTCTGAAAGTACCCATTCACTGCATAATACAAAATTTCTCTACATCTGTTTCCGAGAAACAAACTCATCTACATCTTGGAAGGCCTGAGGGCAAGTATACTATAATCAAATTGCCATTTTTAGGTGAACTACTACTTTACTTTAAAGTGCAATCAAATATAAATCATTACTGATGGTCTTTAATGTCAGTAATGCATTCATGCAGAGTAATTAAGAAGGCTTTATGCTAATAATGTCCAAAATTTTGACTTTAATCTAATGCATTTCCACATCATTGGAGAGCCCTGTATGTCTAGAGATTGAATTTTCAATTTGTGAATTGTGCAGTCCGAACAGACAGCAAGACAGCAAGTGTGTCTTCATACAGGATTCATCCAGTTCATGTGCTGTGAGCTAGTTTAAAGTGCTGTCCATGGTCCTGAAGCTCCCTTTATTTTCTATGGTGCTGAAGGATGCTGTTTAGGAGAAACTAAGATAGCTTTTCAGTGCAGCTAAAATGCTATAGACAAAAGGTTTTTCTTTCTCTTCTTCACTCTATCATGTTCAGGGTTACATAAGTGTATTAAACTGAACTGACAGTGCCACCTCGCCGGCTACATTCCATTCAGTCCACTCTTTCTCTCTTTCTACTGTCCGTTTTTTCAACCATTTTCTCACTCAGACAGCCTGATATGAATTAGCAAACGTCTACATGCATGAGTGTGCATATCTAAGCATGCAAATGCATAAGTATGTGTACTTTTAAGTGAGTCAGGCAGGCCTGAACTCCAGGTGGGCCTCTACTGTTTGTACCCTTGAGCAGCTACTTAACCTGATTCGCTCCAGTGCCTCCCCAGCTGTACTAATGGCTAATGTGATTGTGGAAACATAGGCCTTGGATAAAGGCATCTGCCAGGCAAATCGCTGGCAATATTGTGCAGTGTCACGACTTAAAGACTGATTTAGAGCGTGGAGCGAAGGATGAAGAAGGGAGACGGCGAAAAAGAAATATGTAGCGAGACATTAAAAATTGAATTACAAAGACGGATGACAAAGGTGAGTAAAAGGAGAAGCGAAGGAATAGAGCGCGTCTGTAAGAGCAAATAAGATAAAGAAGAATAAGAAAAGGAACGAAAATGAAATTCAGTCTTTGGCAGGTTGCTCAGATTATTCAGTACGAGATGACTCTGGCAGTTTTGCAAAAAGCCGACTCAAAGTGGATGATGATGCAGTGCAATGGGATGTAATTTTTCAACGGTCAGAAGTGGCAGCACATAAGATGTCAAGGCCAAGAATAAATGCACTTTCAAAGACTTGATATTGAAGATTCTGGACAGAGCAGAGAGCTATAAACGTGTTAGAATTGGTGTATCCAAGGCTGTAAAGTATGTTTTTATAGCTTTCGAAAGACTGAAGGGCAGTGTTGACACATGAATACAGCCTCATTTTAATTGAAGAGTTCTTAAACACTTTTAATGAGGACTGCATCCATATGGAGGTTGTATAATACTTATAATAAATTTACCAGTCAAACTTGCATGCCAAGTATATGCTAAGTAAATAAGTTGCACCTGCTAAAATAGGTTTGCAATCTTTTTTTCTTATTTTGACTGACTGCATTTTAGTTGCATATGGTCATGAGTAGTTTTGATATAAAACTGTCTAGATAGTAATGTTAGAGATTATTTAGTGTGTTTTGGAAGAGATCAACATTATAGTATAGATTAATAGAATATTTCAGTATTTCATTTTATTTTATTTTGGAAGAAAAGATGATCACAGCTTCCGTTTCTGTTTACATTGCTGTTGCAAATTCTATTATTTCCTTTTAAATGTAATAATAATAATAATAATGATAATAATAATAAAACACTTGTGATGGTCTTGAAAGCATCAGTAATATTGTAAAAAACTACAAACCACTGAGTAATGTTTTGCATCATATGCATTTTCCAAAAAGTTACATTATAACTATACATATATTTTATCTCATTACATTTTTTTTGTAAAGAAAAAAACTCGAAAAGAATTTAACATTTAATTAATGTAAATTAATTACATCCACTTTAATAATTAAAGTATAAATGTTTCACCAACGTAAGCCCTTTTTATATATATACAGTGGGTACGGAAAGTATTCAGACCCCCTTAAATTTTTCACTCTTTGTTATATTGCAGCCATTTGCTAAAATCATTTAAGTTCATTTTTTTTCCTCATTACTGTACACACAGCACCCCATATTGACAGAAAAACACAGAATTGTTGACATTTTTGCAGATTTATTAAAAAAGAAAAACTGAAATATCACATGGTCCTAAGTATTCAGACCCTTTGCTGTGACACTCATATATTGAACTCAGATGCTGTCCATTTCTTCTGATCATCCTTGAGATGGTTCTACACCTTCATTTGAGTCCAGCTGTGTTTGATTATACTGACTGGACTTGATTAGGAAAGCCACACACCTGTCTATATAAGACCTTACAGCTCACAGTGCATGTCAGAGCAAATGAGAATCATGAGGTCAAAGGAACTGTCTGAAGAGCTCAGAGACAGAATTGTGGCAAGGCACAGATCTGGCCAAGGTTACAAAAACATTTCTGCTGCACTTAAGGTTCCTAAGAGCACAGTGGCCTCCATAATCCTTAAATGGAAGACGTTTGGGATGACCAGAACCCTTCCTAGAGCTGGCCGTCCGGCCAAACTGAGCTATCGGGGGAGAAGAGCATTGGTGAGAGAGGTAGATAAGAACCCAAAGATCACTGTGGCTGAGCTCCAGAGATGCAGTCGGGAGATGGGAGAAAGTTGTAGAAAGTCAACCATCACTGCAGCCCTCCACCAGTCGGGGCTTTATGGCAGAGAGGCCCGACGGAAGCCTCTCCTCAGTGCAAGACACATGAAAGCCCGCATGGAGTTTGCTAAAAAACACCTGAAGGACTCCAAGATGGTGAGAAATAAGATTCTCTGGTCTGATGAGACCAAGATAGAACTTTTTGGCCTTAATTCTAAGTGGTATGTGTGGAGAAAACCAGGCACTGCTCATCACCTGTCCAATACAGTCCCAACAGTGAAGCATGGTGGTGGCAGCATCATGCTGTGGGGGTGTTTTTCAGCTGCAGGGACAGGACGACTGGTTGCAATCGAGGGAAAGATGAATGCGGCCAAGTACAGGGATATCCTGGGCGAAAACCTTCTCCAGACTGCTCAGGTCCTCAGACTGGGCCAAAGGTTTACCTTCCAACAAGACAATGACCCTAAGCACACAGCTAAAATAACGAAGAAGTGGCTTCACAACAACTCCGTGACTGTTCTTGAATGGCCCAGCCAGAGCCCTGACTTAAACCCAATTGAGCATCTCTGGAGAGACCTAAAAATGGCTGTCCACCAACGTTTACCATCCAACCTGACAGAACTGGAGAGGATCTGCAAGGAGGAATGGCAGAGGATCCCCAAATCCAGGTGTGAAAAACTTGTTGCATCTTTCCCAAAAAGACTCATGGCTGTTTTAGATCAAAAGGGTGCTTCTACTAAATACTGAGCAAAGGGTCTGAATACTTAGGAACATGTGATATTTCAGTTTTTCTTTTTTAATAAATCTGCAAAAATGTCAACAATTCTGTGTTCTTCTGTCAATATGGTGTGCTGTGTGTACATTAATGAGGAAAAAAAAATGAACTTAATTGATTTTAGCAAATGGCTGCAGTATAACAAAGAGTGAAAAATTTAAGGGGGTCTGAATACTTTCCGTACCCACTGTATATATATAGATAGATAGATAGATAGATAGATAGATATAGATAAAAAATGCAACACTTCTCTCAGAAAATTGTTCCAGTTGCAAATGTTTTGGTATTCACATGCTTATTGTTTTTGTTTGCACTGCAACAACACAAAAAAAGTCAACCTTGATAAAATTTCACACAGAACTCAAAAATTGACTGGACAAAATTATTGGCACCTTGTCCACATTGTAAGAAATAATTGCTTTTCAAGCAATTATGTGATGCTCCTGTAATTTGTATTTAGACACACCTGTGGCAAGTAACAGATGTAGGCAATATAGTAATCACATTTGCAACCAGTTAAAATGGAGAAAATTTGACTCAACCTTTGTGTTGTGTGTCACACTGAGCATGGAGAAAAGAAAAAAGTGTAAAGAGTTGTCTGTGGATTTGAGAGAAAAACAAAAAAAAAACAAAACATGGATAATCTCAAGGCTACTAGTCTATCTTAATGTTCCTGTGTCCACTGTGCACAATATCATCAAAGGTTTACAGCCCATGGCACTGTAGCTAACCTCCCTGGACGTGGATGGAAGAGCAAAATTAATGAAAAATTACAATGAAGGGTTTTTTGAATGGTGGTTAAAAAACCCTGATTAACTTTGAAACGAAGTCAAGCCGATCTGCAGACACAGGGTACAACAGTGTGAGCTCGCATTATCCATCGCCATCTGAATGAAAAGGGATGCTATGGTAGGAGGCCCACGAGGACAGCAATGCTGACACAAAGGCATAAAAAAGCAATGGAGTTTGCCAAAACTTATGTGACAAAACCACAATCCTTCTGGAAGAACATACTGTGGACAGATGAGACAAAAGTAGAGCTTTTTGGTAAAATGGCACTGTTTACAGAAAGAGAAATGAGGCCTTCAAAGAAAAGAACACAGTCCCTACAGTCAAACTTGGTGGAGGTTCAAAGATGTTTTGGAGTTGCTTTGCTGTTTCTGGCACTGGATGCCTTGAAAGTGTGAATGGTATCATGAAATCTGATGATTACCAAAGAATTTTGGGGCGCAACGTAGTGGCCAATGTCAGAAAGCTGCGTCTCCGCCAGAGGTCATGGGTCTTCCAGCAGGACAATGACACAAATCACACTTCAAAAAGCTCTCAGAAATGGTTACAAACAAAGCACTGGAGAGTTCTGAAATGGCCAGCAATAAGTCCAGATTTGAATCCCAAAAAACACCTGTGGAGAGGTCTCAAAACAGCAGTTGGGAGAAGGCATCCTTCAAATCTGAATGACCTAGAGCAGTTTGCAAAAGAAGAGTGGTCCAAAAGTCCAGTAGAGAGGTATAAGAAACTCATTCATGGCTACAGGAAGTGATTGATTTCAGTTATTTTTTCCAAAGAGGGTGCTACCAAATATTAAGTTAAGGGTGCCAGTAGTTTGATCCAGTGCATTTTTGGGTTCTGTGTATTTTTTGGGAATTGTATCAGATTTGACTTTTCTTCTCTGTTTTTTTGTGTTGTTCCAATGCGAGTACCAAAACATTTGCAACTGCAACAATGTTCTGAGAGAAGGGTTGCATTTGTGAAAATGTTGGAAGGTAAGGTAAAGTAGCCAACAGAATAAATAAATAAATAAATAAATAAATAAATCTTTATTGGTAGATACTAGGTACAGTAACTCCTGATGCTCTGGAAATAATTAGTGGTAGATATTATTTTGTAACACTTTGGCAGTATTTCATATAATTTCTAAGACCCTCAAGTAAGCAACTCTTCAAATCTGCTTTATTATGGAGCTCACAAGGGGCCTTGTCTTTTCCCCAGCTTCTCTTTTAAGCCATACAGTTTCGTTGTGTACAGCAAAGCAAATGCACAATCAACATGCGGGTCAATAAATGGCTACGTACCAGCCGTCTCTACTGACCAAGCAGCAATGAGCACGATCGATTAAGGAAGTAATTAAGTAAGACTCCCAATGAATCCATGGGTGGTCATCCCTTGTTTTGTTGTTCCTGGTATGTCTTTGTCTTTCTCCTTACCTCTTTCATTATCTCGTCCACTGAGTTTGCTCCTTTTGCCTGCTCTTATAAGATAAGCAGAATAGACCTAAAGGATTTAAAAACAAAGTCTGGCCTCGTCTCAGACACCAGCCTGGTATGACTTTGCTGAATTCGGTTCAGCGTTTAGCCTGAGATGTGTTTGAGAGTGACTGATGACTTGCGCTGATTGATAAGGTCACGCTATTGTACTACAATGCACTAACGTTGATTTGTCTGCTCAGGAAGATGTGAACATTCAAAGGAAAATGCCCTCCGTTGATTTTGGACTAAAAGTAGGTGTGCCAACTTGGCCGAATCGCTTATTTTCAAGTGATTTTTCTTTGATTTCTGAAGGAAATCTCCAGAGTTTAAAGCTCAGAGCAGCACAATAGGTGAATCTTAACTAAAGTTAACTGCTCTATGTTTACTACTTCTGTATATGTCCTTGGGCCCTCAAAATGATTGCTGTAGAAGTAATATAATTTTAAAAATACTTACATACACTCTTAAAACATTTGGCTGATTAATTATTCTATAAAATCTGAACCAATCTTTAAACAAATGATGTATATCTCTCATAAGAATAATGAAAAAAATTGTACTATTCAGTCAGGTTCAACGTGATGCACAATTGGCAACGAAATGCTATTATGTCACATGGTAAACCCAAATGCCGTCTTGACTTAAATAAGTAGACTAAACATTACTTAAAATTTTTAAATGTTGGGCCCTTAAATCAAATCAATAAGTTTGTGTAACGTATTTACCTACAAAATATAAAAACTTAAGATTTCAAGTGTTGTCAACTCAAAATCCTGATTTATTAAAACAGCTCACTTTGGCTTTTATTTAATGCGATTGGCCGTGCAAGCAGTTCTGCCTGGCAACAAAAGAACTAATGCACTGATTGGTGGCTAATTACAAAAGGAGGGTCTCATATAATTTTGTGTGTAAAAAAACAAACAAACAAAATAAACAAAACAAACATATCACATTAAATAAAGACCAGAGTGACCTGTTTAAATAAATTAAAATTGAATTTTTTATTAAATGTCTTAAAACTACACCCTAGTAAAAGTCAAAACATGGCTCAGTGTACTATGTCGATATGAAGGATTTAATTTAATTTAATTTTATTATTTTAGTGTTTAATGGTTGAAGACAATGTCCATAAACCATGGTGATATGAATTTAATTTAATTTAATTTTATTTTACTTCAACATCCAAGATATAAACTTGTGATTGAATTGTGTGATATAAACTCACAATTGCGAGTTATAAAGTCAGAATTATGAGATATAAACTCACAATTCTGAGTTGACAACATTTGAAATGTTAAGTTTACATATTTTGTGGGCAAAGAAGTTGCATAAACTTGATTATGGGCCCAAAACATAACATTTTAAGTAATGTTTAGTTAAGAATACTTGATTATATAAATAAAGACAACATTTGGGTTTACAATGTGTAGGGCTGAACAAGAAATTTTATTTTTTTTATTTTATTTTATTTTATTTGATTTGATTTTATTTGATTTGCCCTGCTAACATTTTTACTGGCCACACCACAAAAGAATAAATATTTCTTTATTTGTAGTCATAAATATTTGCATTTTTTCATTACATTTTAAGTTTTCTGTTTTGTTTGATGTTTTTTTTTTTACAATAAAAAGTAGAACAAATTAATTCCATAAATTCAAACACACTTTTGCTGAAAAACAATGCAACACATTACTTATTGATTTGAAGTTTTTAACACATTTTTACTTGTGTGCATTAATTTGTGCATTTATTTTATTGTTTATTGCAAAATCAGCAGAATTTGCATATGTACAATGCATCATAAAACCCAAACATTTATGTTCTCAAGGGGTAAAATGAAAGTACAAGATGAATGAATATAAATTTTTTATTGCGAACTCTCTCACACTGAGCCCTTATTGAAATCTGATTAGGTGTTGTACTGAAAAAATAAAACTTTTATAAGCTTTTAATTTTTTATTTTCAATAAAACTGTAAAGTTTCAAACCTGATTTACAATTATGTTCAGTGTTTCAAAGCAATTGCCAGACAGCACAGTGAGCTTTTGAACTCTTTAGCTTCGGCTTCAAAGCTTCAGTTGGCCTTAACCAATAGTGCTCTCTCATTGTTTGCCCTCCCTTCATATTTCACTTTGCTGGATATTTTTTGCCTTCACTATAAATGTTATGCCAAAGGTTCAGGATAAAATAATGGTGCGGTTGACCTTTTTTCCCTGGTATGGATAGATGAAGGCAGAAGAGGGGGGAGAGAAAGGCTCCTGCGTTAGAGGCAGAGGTAACACAACGCATCAACAGAACCCTGAGGGAGAATAGATGAAATGTCACATGGACGATCACAGTGAAGGCTCACTTTATGTGGAAAACGTGTTCCCTTAGACAATACTTTTTCTTTCTTTTTATGAGTGTGAGTGATGATATTAGTGTCTGAGTTTGGGTGAACTAGAAACTCCATTTATTTGCTTGGTGCGTGTGGTCATTTGGGTGTTTTTTCAAGAAATACATTGAGTTACACCAACATAT
Source organism: Labeo rohita (assembly GCF_022985175.1). Taxonomy (NCBI): domain Eukaryota; kingdom Metazoa; phylum Chordata; class Actinopteri; order Cypriniformes; family Cyprinidae; genus Labeo; species Labeo rohita. Next base: position 26,148,021 of record NC_066887.1, read on the forward strand.
TGTGAGAAGGGCAACTCATCCGGCCTCCTGAAAGGAGTCTGAGAATTCAATAGGTGCTGATTGAGGTGGGCATAGCGGGTTGCCCCCTACTGACCCAATCAGTGTGGGTGTGTGTGTGTGTGCTTGTATTGTATGCGAATGTTCATACTTCAGGGTCACCAGCCTCTATTATGCTGTATACTTGTGTAACACATCATTATAGACAAGGTATGGCAGCCGTCTGGGCCTACTGTGGTTTAAAGCCAGTATGAAATGACATTCACAGTCTGTTTTACTTCTGTCAATAGGTTAGTTCAAGCATGAACTGCAACTAAGTATTACTTAGGGTTTTTAAAATATTAATGAGCTCTCAAATATTCAATCCATGGTGCAGAGATTTGGGTACATTTCAAATGTATAAATTTAGTAAAATCTACTTAACTTTACAATGCAGGTATTCCCAGTATGCACTGGGGCATGAATAATTAATAAGGCTGCATATTTGGTTTATTTGAACTGTTGCTTTTGTTGATGTTGCTGTCAAGTTTGATTACTTGTTTTTTTGTACCTGAATTATTATTTTTTTCCTCAATGATTTACATTACATTTATATTTATGCATTTAACAGATGCCTTTGTCCAAACCAAGTTACACTGCATTCAGTGTATATATTTTATTTTCTCCTGCTTTGCCTGGGAATCAAACATATGACCTTGGCATTGCTAGGTACAGAAATAAAATATTATCCAGTTATTGCTACTGTTATTTTGTGTTTTGTTTTATTTTATTTTATTTATTTTATTTTATTTTATTTTATTTTATTTTATTTTATTTTATTTTATCTTATTTTTATTTTTTTTTATTTTTTTGTGTGTTTAATGGTTGAAGACAATGTCTATAAATCATGTTGATATGAAGGATTTTTTATTTTATTTAATTGTATTTAATTTTATTATTATTTTTATTTTATTTTATTTTATTTTATTTTTTTGTGTGTTTAATGGTTGAAGACAATGTCCATAAATCATGTTGATATGAAGGCTTTTTTAATTTAATTTATTTTTAGTTTTATTTAGTTTAATTTAATTTAATTTAATTTTTTAGTGTTTAATGGTTAAAGACAATGTCCATAAACTTAACAAAAAAGGTACTGGTAAATTTCTGTCATGACAAAGTTCTATCAGTTTTTTTATGTTTTTTTGTGTGTGTGTACCGTGTATTATACTTCAACATCCATGTAAGATATAAATTCACAATTCTGAGAAATACAGTCAGAATTGCGAGACATAAAGGGGATGTAAACTTTTGAACAGGGTCTTTTTTTATATATATAAATTCAACTATTATTCTCTCTTGTGGACTATATGTAAACATCTTTTATGTGAAATATCTTATTCAGGTCAGTACTAAATAAACAATAACATGCATTTTGTATGATCCCTGTTACTTTGGTAAAATGATTACCATTTTGCAGATTCTAAAAGAAGGGAGGTAAAAAAGAAAAAGTCAGAATTGCAAGTTTTTATCTTTATAACATGCAATTGCAAGCATATATCGCAATTATGAGAAAAAAAAGTTGCAATTGCCTTTTTTTTTTTACATTTTTTATTTAGAGGTGGAATGTATAAATATATATAAAACAGGAATTAAGGTCAGTATTGATTTCATAAGCTCCTAAACTTATGAAAAAATGTAGATTGATTTATCTAGCACATACCAAATGGAATGTTTAACTGCACAATAAGAGTATTAAATCTCACTCCACAGTTCCGGAAGGTTCCATAAGCTTCCCGGTATTTATAGCGAACTCTGGAGACTGGCGACCACCTCAGGAGTTTTCTGTGGCTGGCACATCTACCGCTGAGGTAAGCACTGGACCAATCGTGGATTCTGTTGTTGAGCTTTGGGCCAGGAGGGTCAGTGGGTCAGTCTGTAGCGTCTCATACCTCTGCACTGTCGGGGCCTAAAGGAGGCAAATGACCTAATTAGCTGTCTGAATAATTGCCTGAAAGTCTGCATGAGGTCTAGCGAGGTCAGCTATGTGTGCGTTTGTGTGTGTGCCTAGTTAAAAGTCTGAAAGGAGTTTATCTTTCTTATCATCAGGTAAAGAATTAATAAAACCTTATATAATCACTTGTGCTTGATTAAAAATTAATATATTTTTTTAATGTTTCTTAAAAAAATACAGCCTTTTATGCTCACCAAGGGTTCATTTATTTGCTTTAAAATCATATTCCACAACAATAAGTAGTACAACTATTTTCAACATTTATAATCTTTCTTGTGCAGCAAATCAGCATATTAGTATGATTTCTGAAGGATCATGCAACACTGAAAACTGGAGTAATGATGCTAAAAATTCAGCTTTGCATCACAGGGATAAACTACATTTTAAAATGTATCCAAAACAGTTCCTTTAAATTGTAATAATATTTCACGATGTTACTGTTATCACAGTGTTATATGGGAGGATTGCCATTGTCTTCTCAATGAAAGATTTATGTCAGTCAGGCTTAGAATTTGACCAAAAGTGCAATGCTTAGTCTATGTTGGCAGCTCACTAGATTTTGGAATGGAGCCATGATGTCCACCTCCATTTATATCTCTCTTTCAGCCTGCTAGACAGCTGTGTTTGAGAAAGCAGTAGGAGCTATCCAACCGTCCAGGCCTAAGGAAGCATGTCAGAGTAGTGAGATGCTACACATAAGGCTATTTTTTTTAAAACCCGATTCTAGTGCAGAAACAAACATCAGCTTCAGGCTGTGTGGCTGATCCAATTCTGCCATTGTGGAACCGCACAGATTTTATGGTGTAATATCTCATGGCTTCATTCTTAAAAATGTTCAGCTATTGCATCAGAAAAGTAAGCCTACAGCCCACCTGTTGAGATTGTCCAGCTTCTCGAGCCGTGTGTCCCAAGGGAGTTTAGCTGAAATTTTAGAATCAGATTGTGACTTTAGGCTGTTTCAAAACCTAGTGTGCACTGCTTACCTAAACACAATTTTTGAGCATTAGACATGCTATTGAGATACCTTATTTTGGCTGAGGCAGGATTGCATATATATTCTTTGTGAATAAGGCAATCCCACAATGCATTGTGACAATCTCAGCAAAAAAGAATTCATCTATTATTCAATACTAAACAGTATTGTTATGAAATCCAATGGCAAGTATAATGTTTTACTCAATATTTATTAGCTACTTGGTAACTCCAAAATTAGCTGTCATTAAATACATATAATAATATACTTTTAAACAAATTAAGCTTTTTAACAAATTAAAATCCTAATATGTGTAATAATCACTGTCAACTTCACTTACAATGTATTTTATTAATGTAAACAAAATATACATAAATAAAATGTATATAGACAGTTTTCAAATATTAAAAAAAAGAAATATATAGACGTAAATTAAAGAACTACTTTGAAAAGTGCCTCAAAATTTTTTACAATTACGTTTTATACTTTTTTATATTAAAAAATGTTATATTATATTTTGCATTTTCAGTTGAATTTGACAGTCAGTGAACATCATGCTTTTTCTTTGAATGGAAAAGAACAGCTTTGACATTTTGACATCCTCTGTGAGAGAAAGGCACACAAGTTTGGAGCAACATGAGGGTGGGCAGATGATGACAGATTTTTTAGTTAAAGCAAATGATCTGTGGAAAGTGCACAGATGGAACTGTTCAAATTTAGACAAGTGAAAAGGTGATTTCCACCACAACATTCTAGAAAAGAAACATGATTTTGGAACTGTATTTTTGGAAGTTGCATTTAAAATGCAAAAATCCACTTGGCTCGTAAATCTGAGGGGGCGTTTGAATGGGCATGATGTTTCTGGTGGTGAGAAAAGCAGCAATTAGGTTTGTGTAATGTTTTGACATTAGACTAAATATCAGACTAGTCGCATAACAGAGCTTGTGTGTTTTCCTGAGTGAATTACTGACATTTGCACACTTGTTACTGCAGCAGGAAAGTTGCAATGCAATGAATTTGTGCTACCTCAGGAGGATTATTCCAGAAATACACATTTTGTAATGCATAGCTTCATTTAGTGACGTGTCATGTGATACAAGGTAGGTTAAAATAGTATACCATTTATTTTTTCACATACTAAGGGACCTATTTAAATTTAAAGGAAACCTTGGGTACGTATGGCCTAATATAATGCAAACAATGTATCTTACTAAAACATGGAGTAGAAAACCCATGAAATATTTATTTTTTAATTAAAAAATCCACATTGTTTTATACATATTTTGGATTATGGGGGGTTCCATTATTTGGATGATATCAAATGGTTGCACTCAGTGAGCTATTAGCACTACCTGTTGCCATTTTTACCCCAACATGACTTATAACTCATAAAATAAAATACTCATAAGATGCCATATTGTGCAGCTTTTGGTTGTAATTTTCGGTCGAAGGGCAACAAGAAAAGTGATGTGAGTTTTCAACGCTTTCCTAGCACTAAGAAAAGGAATGGGAAGATGCCTGTGGACGAATAAAACTTAAAGACCCACATCTTTATTCTCTCCACTTTAGCTCTGATGCCTTTGAGGCTTTTAGTAGATCACAGCTACTGAAAGAGCTTACAAATGGCAGAGACAAGAAACGCTAGATGCCATCCTGCCAGGGTGTAAACATACTGACACTTTTCAGATTCTCAGTGCAGATTTCACTCGGGTGTTCAGACTCCTTGAGGGGAAAAATCTATGGTACGGAATTTGGCTTAAGTCTGCGCTTATATCCATCGCCGCCTGTAAGCTCTACTTAAAGAGCTGTGGTCATCGCATCAGTATTTTATTTTCCGGGTTGCATTGTGGTAAAAATAGCAATAGGTAGCTCCAGTAGCTCACCAAGTGCAAACATTTTACATCATCGAAATAACGGCGCCTCCCATAGTCCAAAAGCTGTATAAAACGATGTGGATTTAAAAAAAAAAGTAAATCTTTCATGGTTTTTCTACTAGTTAGAGACATCATTTACATTATATTAAGCCATGCAAGTCTTAATATCCAGGTATTTCCTCTTGACACATGATTTTGACCAGGGGCGTCGATAGACCTTTTGGGTCCCAGTGAAACACCACTGTGACTATTATATGCCTTCATTTTAGCAATCAACTGGTGTGTGTTTTCTGTCAGGTGTTTAGAATCAGCCATGAAACTAGCCTGTTAGAAACTAGCCATGCCAAGTTCACAAATAAAGCTGTTCATTGATCGATCTAACAGGTTTTCAAAAAGGTCTGAAATTGTTCCCAATTCAGTTTCATTAGGACAGTTCATTCACACACTGAATTATTTGCGGCAATTTCTGACATTGAAATATTGGGATGTTTTGTAAGACAGAAAACAAAAAGAACACTGGATGAGATGGATATTTACTTTCAGTCCACTGTAGGAAACAAAACTTGCTGTGCCCATGTACTGATGAAAGTCTATAAATGGCCACCAGCATTGGTAGCATTCAGGCCAAATGCTGTTGTGATCCATCATATTGATCATATTGGATTGAGATGTGAGATGTGTCTCCCTGTAATAAGACACACATTCTGTATCTATCTTGAATTGCAAACTGTCAGTTCCAAAGGTTTTTTTATTTTTAAAACCTTCACATCACCCACATCTTTAACGCTTCTTGTGCTGAGATTGTGTGGCTTTATCATTGCCTTCATTGCACTTCCTCTATTGCTTACGCTGCTTATTAGCAGAGCTCTGATCTGTAGGAGTGTCACTCTAGCCTTATGGGAAATCAATGGCTAATCAGAATGAGGGTCATCCAAATCCACCACAGTGATTCTGCCACTGGAGCCAAATGAAAGCGCAAAGTAAAGACATAAGGGCTCGGACCTTAATCACATAAACAGGCGAGGATAAACAGTTCTGCTTAGCGAAGAAGTAATGTGAGAGAAACTGGCCCAGCAGAGAAACCTAGAACAATTCCTTAGAGAATTTGGTGTTTGTTTGGGTTTAATGAGTTTTTGAGTGTGGTGTGACACAGGGAAAGTGCTTCTGTTGAGACCGCTTACCTCGGCTTTATCTAAAAGAAAAAGCAGCCGAGAGGTGAGGAGTGGAGAGCTTCGCTTGTGCACTTGGCAAATACGAAGCGGTTCGATCGCACGATCGTAACGGATACCTCAACACTCGACGTTGTCATAGTGACGCACTGAGAAAACAAAATCTGTTTAATTTAACCGAGTGGGTTATGCAGCGATATCAAAAGTCTCACGACGGCTGCTTATTACTACAAGGAGCGTTCAATGACACAGAGGAGGACGATGTTTTCCAGAGAGCCGACTCGTACCATGCTATTGATTGGCCTGTGAAGAGGTCCTTGCGCAACGAGAGCCGGTGCTCAGTCCTCCATTACGATAATTGCGTTGTGTATCACATCTGTCGCATCAGCCCTGGCATTGGCAATGAATAAACAGTGACAGTAATGTCTCTCCTTTGTTTAAAACCGTCTTCTGTCCTTTTTTAATGCTGATGATGGTGCACTGCAAAAAGATCCGGCAGGGCTAATGGTGCCCTCGGGGCAAACATAAACAGAATTCATTACCGGATAAAAATGCAAATGTTTGATCAGAAACTCTTGTTTTAAAAAAACAACAAAGCACAAAGGTCCATATCTATGCACATTTAGTTTGATAGCTCTAGAAAATGAAATTCGCTCTGTATTTACTCATAATGTTTTATACCTGAATCCTGTTATTCTTTTTGAGGAACAAAAAAAGGATTCATTTTTGAGAAAGCTCTATGCAACTTTTTGTCAAACGACGATAGTTCATGGTGACCACAAGTGTCATTAAAAAAAGGCCATATGAGTACAGTACATATGACTACATTCCATGTGTTCTGTAGTTGTAAGTTATCTTCATGTAATGAACAGTTACTGATACATTATTTACTGATTCTTTTGGTCTCCCCAGATGCTTCAAAAGTTTGGGGTCAGTAAGATTTTGAATGTTTTTGAAGTCTATTATGCTTACCAAGGCTGCATTTAGCCTATTTGATAAAATAATAATAATAAAAAATAAATAAATCTGAAAGAAAAAAATCAGTAATCAGTAAAAATAGTAATATTGCAAAATATTATTACAATTTAAAACTTTTTTTTTTTTTTTGTAATGTATTTAGAATTTAATTATTTTTTATTATTTTTATTATTTTAGAATTTTTAGCAGTCTTTGCTTCAGTCATTAGTGTCACATAATCCTTCAGAAATCGTTGTAATATGCTGGATTGGGTTTAAAAAATCTTACAGTTGTTGAAATTTAATTGAAAATTTTATGTTTTTTTTGTGTTTTGGTTTATTTTATCTTTTGAATAGATAAATAGAAAAATAGAAAGTTAAAAAGAACAGCCTTTATTAATTAAATATTAATAAAGTAGAAATAGAAATAATTTTTTTGTGACAATGTACTGCCACTTTAAGTCAAAATGGCTTGACATCTACCATCACAGTTTTTGTGCCATATTAACATAATAAAATAAAATTAAAGCTGCAAGCAGCGTTGAAAGGGCCCTCGCCCCTGGGCTCATCACATTTTACAAAACATATGAAGTTTGGTGCAGATTGAACATGGTATGTTTGAGTTAGTGCAAAGCATGACATATTATGTTGCCAACAGGTGCTGCTATGATTAAACTGAATACTGGCCTTTAGATGAGTTCAGGCCAGGATTCTAATTGAACGTGTGAAGTTCGGGGCAGATTGGACATTGTACGGCTGAGCTACAACATCTTCTATTCCCATGGCAAAACATTGAACTTTGACAGGCCACCAGGAACGTACCCTGTAACGAAAACTTAAGATCTTCGTAATTTAACATTGCAAAGGCCTTTAGTTTAGACCGACTAAATATAATGTTGATGTCATTAAATCTCTATGGAGTGTAAAACATGCCACTTTCTGTTGCCAGCAGGTGGCGCTATGACTATAACTGAATATGGGTATGAGTTCAAGACAGGATTCTTATCAAACATAAATTTTGGTGCAGATCGGATTTTTAATGCTTGAATTATAACAACTTCCTTTTTCATGGCGAAACATCAATGTTTGTCAGGCCCACCTATCAACGAGAACTCATGATCTTTGCAATTTAACGTCACAAAGGACTTTAGATTACACTGATCAAATTGATCTCTGGGAGACTTTTTTGTAGGTATTGGTGTGTTACATGTGTCTACCAAATTTGGGGCACTGAAATTTTATAAGTGGCGCTATCAAGCCATTTTTCCACACCCACTTCTGAAACCCATATCAGATGTGAATTTTCACCACTTTTGGCGTAGGTGCAAAGTTTCATGAGTCTGAGCATGCTGAGTCAAGTGAAGTAACATCAAAATGTCTGTCTGTTATTATTATTACTTTAACATGACATTAAAATGGCAGTGCAAGTTATGCCAGAATCGATACCGTTTTGTTAGCTGTGAGGTTGACATGCCATTTTTAGGGCCCGATCACTGATGGTGCAAGGACCCTATTGGAAATGTTCAGTTTCTTCTTCTCATTCTCCAAAATGAATCACATTTTTGAGGGTCTAAACATGCTCGAAAACTCATGAAACTTTGCACACATACCAAAAGTGGTAAACATTTACATTTGATACGGGTTTCAGAAGTGGGTGTGGCAAAATGGCTTGATAGCGCCACCTATACAATTTCAAGGAAGTGCCCCTCAAGCTATGTTTCACATACATCTACAAAATTCAGTAGACACATGTAAAACACCAAAAAAAAAAAAAAAAAAAAACACCTACAAAAAAGTCTCCCGGTACCCAGCCCGGAACCTAACAGGAAGTCTGTTATTTTGAATTTTCTCCACAAGTGCTGTTTTTGCCATTTACAGGCATTGTATTTAAACAAACTCCTCCTAGAGATTTAAACAGATCAACAGCATATTTGGTCAGTGTCATCTAAAGCCGTTTGCGATGTTAAATTGCGAAGATCTTGAGTTTTCGTTAAAGGAGAAGTCCACTTCCAAAACAAAGATTCACATATAATGTACTCACCCCCTTGTCATCCAAGATGTTCATGTCTTTCTTTCTTCAGTCGTAAAGAAATTATGTTGTTTGAGGAAAACATTTCAGCATTTTTCTCCATATAATGGACTGATATGGTGCCCCGAATTTGAACTTCCAAATGCTTTTTAAATGCGCCTTCAAATGATCCAAAATGGGGTTGTAAACAATCCCAGCCGAGAAAGAAGAGTCTTATCTAGCGAAACAATAAAATAATACAATTTATATACTTTTTAATGTCAAACGCTCGTCTTGTCTTACTCTGCCTGGACTGTTTTTTTCCGGTTCATGACAGTAACGGTATGTCGAAGAGCTCCCATCTCACGTTCTCCCTCAACTTCAAAATCGTCTGATATCGCTGATCTTCTTTGCATGTTCACTTTGCAAAGACTGGGTCGGTACATCTGCAGCGGTGTAGGATGATTTCGAAATGATTTATGAAGTTGAGGGAGAAAATACGATCAGAGATTTTCGACATACCCTAACACAGAGTTCAGGGAGAGCAAGACAAGATGAACGTTTGAGATTAAAAAGAATTTAAATTGTATTTTTTTAATGAAAATAACCGATTGTTACGCTAGATAATATCAGTCCATTATATGGAGAAAAATGCTGAAATGTTTTCCTCAAAAAACATAATTTCTTTTCAACTGAAGAAAGAAAGACATGAACATCTTGGATGACAAGGGGGTGAGTACATTATATGTGAATCTTTGTTTTGGAAGTGGACTTCTCCTTTAAAGGGCGTGTCCGTACCGGCGTGACGAATTTTGATGTTTCGCCATGGAAAAGGAAGTTGTTGTAACTCAGCCATACAATGTCCGATCTGCCCCAAACTTCACAGGTTTGATAAGAGTCCTGGCCTAAAGACATCTAAAGGCCAATATTCATTTCTAATTATAGCGCCACCTGTTGGCAAAAAGGATTTGTCATGTTTTACACTAACTCAAGCATACCAATTCAATATGCACCAAACTTCACATGTTTGATAAAAGTTCTGGCCTGAAGACATCTACATGCCAATATCCAAATATAGTCATAGCGCCACCAGCTGGCAGCAGGAAATTTGTCACATTTAAATTACTTTGACATATTCCTCTGAGATTTACCACTTTAAAATGCATACTGAACACCATTTGCTGTTTTCCTGAAGCCATCAGGTGGCGGTGAGCCCGGGTGCGAGGGCCCTTTTAACACTGCTTGCAGCTTTAATTATGTTTTGCAATTGCTGAAAAATAAAGTGAATATTTTCTCAGTAATATAATGATTATTTTTGTTATGTAGTATGCAGTAAGCGTATATATATAAAAATCACCTTTTTACTGACCCGTTTTGAAGATGAAAAGCAATATTATGACTATTCAATTTCAGTCATCATAAATTAAGCTTTTTTGTTCCTCATTCCCAAATTTTCATCCTTTGAATTAAACCATTTTGCATTTGATTGTTGCAAACTCTTTCTAACTAAAAGGTCAAACTCAAACATTGCTGTAAATATCACTCCAGAAGCAAACATGTAAATAAGGCCAGAGGTACACAAACACACTGACAAGCGCGTGCGACCGCACAACACTTCACGCTGAGGACCAATCAGACAGCCGACCTCGCTTGCCACTGGGGCTTTGCTCCTGCCTCTGTTTGACATGCTGGGCCTGTCCCACAGGAACCTGCTTTTATAAGGCAAACGCTTGAAATTAGCATTTTCACTAAAGGGCAGTGAAGTCCTCTTGTCAGGAATGTGGAAAGGTCACCAGGTTTCCTGCTGAATCGAGAGTCCCGAATGTCGTGATATCACTACTCTCCCAGTCAGCGAGGGCAGCAGAAATTGAGAGATGACTCGGGCTCTATCTCCGGTGACATTACGAGGGTCATTTAGCACTCGAGATTGAGAGCCATAATTGGTTATGAGGGTCGGACACTGAAATATGGCCAGTGTCGCCGAAACCATGAGGCATGGACTACATCCGCCCAGACACAGTCAGGCAGTGACTCTGGGATCTTGGCTGAGAGTAAAAGCCGAGAGGGCAGGCGCTGAGGCATGCCGACTAAACTTCACTGGGTCTGCCTGCTATCCTGGTGAGACTGGTAGAGCGTGGCATGGCTGTCTCTCTGAGAACCAGCCAGACGGGGTCTCCTCAGAGACTACCTCCGGTTGGGTGGGAGGTGTGTGTCTCTGGGCTTGTGTGTGGAGGGGGGAGGTGGGAGGTGTCTGATGGGCTACATGCTTACACGGATGAGTTAGCTAAGCCGAGAGATAACAGAGACATGGAGTGGCTTTAAGAACGAGGCGAGGGTTCAGTGGAGGAGATCTCCGGCTATTGTGAGTGTAATCATTGATAGAGAGGGCAAAGTCATACTTCAGAAAGGCTTCCAGGCTTAACTTCAATTCCAGCTCGTTTTTTTTTACCGAATGGAGACATTGCCCTAATGCACGTGTGTTACTCTTGACAATGAATACGGCACTGAACACGGAACTACTTGGTGAAGAATCATTTAGCCTACACACCTTTGTGCCATTCCAAATATAACTGTATTTATTCATTTGTAATACACAAATAGAGCACTGTAAGTATATTATGGAAGTGCACTTTTTCAGCATCTCTACCAACAGCGAAACTGCAAGTTCATCTTCTTCAAGAACAGTATTATAATAATAAATAATACATATTTACATTACATTACCATTCAAAAGTAAGATTTGGGTTGGTAAGATTTAAAGGTTTAAGAAAGAAGTGTATTATGCTCACCATGACTGCATTTATTTGATGAAACAGTAAAACAGTAATATTGTGAAGTATATTATTCAGCAGCCTTTTCTTCAGTTTTAAGTGTCAGAAATCTATATGCTGATTTTGTGCTCAAGCAACATTTTTATTATCATATTTATTTTTATTATATATTTATTTTTGAAAACAGTTGTTCTACTGTTTTTATTTAACCTGTAATGCCTTTTTTCAGGATTCTTTGACAAATGTACAGATATTTAAAAATAGAGTCAAAAGTTTGCAGAATCTGCAAAAAAATGAAAAAAAAAAAAAAAAAAAAAAACACTTACTGATGCTCTAGGAGGAAACACAATGCATTAAGAGCCGGGGGTGAAAACGTTTTGAATTTTAAGATCAGGGTAAATTTAACTTACTTTGTCTTCTGGGGAAAAAAAAGAGTATTTAGGCAAAGTAAGACAAAAGTACACATTTTCATTCTGTTCAAAAGTTTTCACCCCCCCACCCCCACCCCAGCTCTTAATGCATTGTTTTTCCTTCTGGAGCATCAGTGAGTGTTTGAACCTTCTGTAACACCGTGTCTACACTGCGCCGCAACAGCTAAAGTCTGTCTACACTGGACAAGACAAAGCGACCATTGCACATCATTTGAACTTCGTGTGGGCACATCATAAATAGAATGCGGTAGCAGTTTACTGTCGGGGATTTGTCGTGTCACGCTGCGCCGGATCCAGTGTAGACAGCATCAGTGATTATAATGGGTTCTACTGTATTTTGTTGCATTGCGCCGTGCCGCGCCGCTTGCGTCCGGTGTAGACACGGTGTAATAGCTGAATATGAGTCCCTCGGTTGTCCTCAGTGTGAAAAGATGGATCCCAAAATCATACAGTCATTGTTTGAAAGGGTTCAAATACACAAAAATGCTGTAAAACCAAAGAATTTGTGGGACCTGAAGGATTTTTTTGAAGAACAGTGGGCAGTTGAACTGTTCAGGACAAACAAGGGACTCATGAACAACTATCACTAAACAAACAAACAAACAAACAAACAAAAAACACAGCTGTGGATCATTTAGGTAACAACACAGTATTAGGAATCAAGTGTATGTAAACTTTTAAACAGGGTCATTTTTATAAACTGAACTATTATTTTCTCTTGTGTACTATATGTCAACGTCTTTTATGTGAAATATCTTATTCAGGTCAATACTCAATAAAAAAAATAACATGCATTTTGTATGATCCCTCTTATCTTGGTAAAATAATTAACATTTTGTAGATTCTGAAAGGTGTATGTAAACTTTTGACCTCAACTGTAAAGTTTCCAAAAGACTTCTATTTTAAATAAATGCTGTTCTTTTGAACTTTCTATGTCTCTGTACTGTTATTTTTGGTCAATTTAATGCATCCTTGCTGAATAAAACTATTAATTTCTTCTTGATCCCAAACTATATTGCATTTTATTGTAATGACAAACTTTCAAAAATTCTGGTAATTATGGTACATAATTATCATTAATTATACACGTAATTATACTATACATGTGCAAATGTATCTCTATGGCTTCAGTTTAACTTCAAAGTAAAGTTTTTATTATATATATTATATATATATATATATATATATATATAATGATTTATTGCACAAGCTCTGTTTTTGCAGCTGTTGTTGTTTCTTGAGCTCATACACTTAATATTGTGATGTTCACTACTGACATTTCTTTTGGGAGTTTTACGCCTGAAATAATGATGAGTGACTGGTGCTTTTGATTGATTTTTACCAAAATTCTTTGTTTAAATAATAAATAATATACAGATGTAACAGTAAAATAATAACACGCTTGTGATTTTATAAATATCTCTTGACAGCGGGCAGTCAAACTGCACAGGTTTTTAATAACTTATAAGCCAGCGGAATGCATCCTGATGTATTCCTTCTCTATTACATACCTGCACATCTTATGTATCACTACGATGTAGATGTCTCACATCGCTTGAAAATGCGTGTCAAATCTCTAATTCCACAGTGTGAGCTACAAGCGCAGCTCAGCATGGAGCTTCAACACATTAAGTGTATTAGATTTCAATCTGACATCTGGTCATTATCATCTCCTCTCTCCCTCGCTTTTTCTCTCCCTCTCTCTGTCTCTCACATACTCCATCTCCATAAACAATTCCATCTGAAAAGCTCTGCTGCTGCTGTCAGCTTCTTACATTTTCCAACATCTCCTCTCTACTCTCACACCCTCCCCCCTCGTTCGTCCCGTAGTTTGTGTGGCGTGCATCGGAGCAGGTGAGTAAATCACAGAGATGCTGAGTGTGAGATAACGAGGCGATGGGGGATTCTCACTCTTGCAGATGCATCGCCCAAGGCTGAATGGAAAGGTGGAGCAAACCGGCACCAGCACAGATGTTCACATGATGCACCATGATAGGGGTCATGGATACCAATGAAGACCCTTGGAGTCTTAGACCATTTTTAAAGGTAAAATGTGTAATTTATGCACTGTGAGTGTCACAAGATGTAATTGTGAATATAATGGCTTTTTCAAACTGGTTTCCCAAACACGTCCTATCATAACCCCTGCTACTGGTCATCAAACAGAGAGTCCCACCCTAAACTCACATCACTAGTTGCAATGTTGGGATTCCTGATCAGTCAGTGCCTTGTTGTTCCTTCAGAAGTCGGTTTCCACCAACCTCCACCCATCGCAATTTGAAAAAGCAGCTGAAGACAGAACTTTTCAGCAAGCACTTAACCAATCAACAACCAATCAATGCACTTATAAAATTTCTCCTCTGCTCTGTTTCCAAATCCAGCTATCTCATAAATGTTGCATTGTATGCTCTGAATATTGCTGGCTCTGTGACAAATTGCTTATGCTTCTCTATTCCAATTCACTTTGAATAAAAGCATCTGCTTAATGGATAAATGTAAATGTAAACCAGGTGGTCAAGGTTTGTCTGATTAACACAGATCATCTTTCTACTTTAATGTATGTGCATCTATATGCCAGTGCATATTATTTACATTTTGCAGGGTTTTGTTATCTAAAGTGACTTATAGTTCATTGCAGGTGCATTTGTGTTGAGCCCATGACCTTGGTGTTGCTAGCGCTATTGCTTTTGGAGCTAAAATACAAGAACCTGCCTGCATCACACCTGACTGAAGTCAGGTGCTACTGTATGTAGTATTTTCAGATCAGGACCCAAATTTAAACATGCTTGCTTATCATAATGTATATGCAGGGAACAAATGCAACTCTTTGTTACCTGAAATATAATGATGCGCATCTGATACTTGGCCTCGTAGTCTTTGGAAAGACAAATGATAACGCATGGACAGCTAGAGCATCTGATGCCCTTGTATTGTCTCAGACTCCCAAGACACTTGCTCATTTCCCAGCAGACCTAAAAGGAGAACAGGATAAAAACAGGATTTTATGTAAGAGTCAAAGAGATTTCATAACTTTAATAAACATGAACCAACATAAAATCAAACCATGTTGGTCCTACTGGGAATGTTGTTGTATGTGTAAAAAGCCACTATGTTTTATTGACCTTTCAGCATTACTATAGGGTCTTAAAGCAGAAGTTAACTTATTACCTAACTAAATGTCATTTTCATTTAGTATAACTTTACTTAACTAATTACAACTAAAGCTTAAATATTAATAAAAACTATAGACATAAAAAAAAAAATAATAATAATTTACTACATACACAGAAGATGGAAACAATAGGTGCCTAAGCACCTTTGGTGCTTGGCGCTTAAATAGACAAAAAAAAAAAAAAAAAAAAAAAAAATTAAAAGACCAAAATTTTTAATATACAAATTACTAATCTAAACCTGAACATCTCATATAGCAAAACTAAAATCTAAAATCCATAATCAATTTATGAAGTGTGTTACAGTAAAATACTTAGCAGAAAAAACGGTAGAGTATGCCACTAGCAACAGCAAGATCATGGGTTTGATTCCCAAGGAATGCATAGAGTTAAAATGTATATCTTAAATGCAGTGAGCATCTGCCAGATGCATAAATGTACAGTGGCATGCGAAAGTTTGGGAACCCTTGCAGAATCTGTGAAAATATTAATAATTTTAACAAAATAGGAAAGATAATACAAAATGCATGTTATTTTTTTATTTAGTACTGTCCTGAGTAAGATATTTTACATAAAAGATGTTTACATATAGTCCACAAGACAGAAAAAAATATTAAAATAACCCCTTTCAAAAGTTTGGGAACCCTTGATTCTTAATACTGTGTGTGGTTACCCGGATGATCTGCAACTGTTTTTTTATTTGTTTTGTGATAGTTGTTCATAAGTCCCTTGTTTGTTCTGAACAGTTAAACTGATTCTAAATCCTGCAGATTCTTCAGTTTTCCTGCATCTTTTGCATATTTGAACCCTTTTCAGCAGTGACTATGATTTTGAGATCCATCTTTTCATACTGAGGACAACTGAGGGACTCAAACACAACTATCAAAAAAGTTTCAAACATTCACTGATGCGCCAGAAGGAAACACGATGCGTTAAGAGCCGGCGGGTGAAAACTTTTTTGAATATGAAGATCAAGGTAAATTGTACTTAATTTGTCTTCTGGGGAAACATGCAAGTATCTTCTGTTGCTTCCGAAGGGCACTACTAAATTGAGTCCCTCAAATTGTCCTCTCTGTAAAAAGATGGATCTCAAAATCATACAGTCACTGCTGGAAAGCGTTCAAATATGCAAAATATGCTGGGAAACTGAAGAATCTGCAGGACCTGGAGGATTGTTTGAAGAACAGTACTCAGTTTAACTGTTCAGAACAAACAAGGGACTCATGAACAACCATCGCAAAACGAAACAAAAAAACAGTTGTAGATCATCCAGGTAACAACACAAAGTATTAAGGACCAAGGGTTCCAAACTTTTGAAGGGGTTTATTTTAATAATTTCAGCTATTTATTTTGTCTTGTAGACTATATGTAAACATCTCTTATGTAAAATATCTTACTCAGGACAGTACTAAATAAAAAATAACATGCATTTTGTACAATCGCTCTTATTTTGTTCAAATTATTCACATTTTCACAGATTCTGCAAGGGGTTCCCAAACTTTTGCATGGATATGGTCTATGAGTGATGTCAATACACAGTCAATAAAGCCATCCTATAAATTCTTTTCAAATGCCCAAAGCATACATACAATGTCATTTTAATACACTTTTTAACCTAGCCATAATGAAAGTGTACAATACAGTTTTAAAGTCTGAATTATGCTCTGAATCGATCAGAAACTCTAGCAGTACCAGGAGATTTTGACAGATTTCACCGACTCCATCGCTTAGCGACTGGCTAAAAATGGAATATTTATACATTTTTGTCTCTTTAACTGCTGTCAATCTCACAATCCCCCACTCATTTTTCCTAGAGAATGAACAGAAAATGAACGCTCATCTCCACTTGCTCTGCACCATGTACAGTTATGCAAAGAGAGCGATGGATAGAGCAGTTAAATCAAGTTTTAATAAAGGTTGTTTGAAGGATTGGATGTGGAAACCAAAGACACTGAAAGACACAGCTCCACTTTGAACTTGTAATTACTCCACCATAGAAAGACACAGATTAGAATCATCAACCAATAGAAAACCACTGTTTCCCTGTAATTACAAAACAGACAGAGACAAAAGGAAACAAAAGACATAAAGCATCACAATACACATCCTGTCACCACAGACACTAATGAGAAACAGATAGAGAGAACGTGGGGACGGCAAAGATAAACGAGGAAAGCTCAAGCCGCTTGATTTAGAAAAGCGCCAAATGAAGTAAAAATGATTATCAGCCTTCGTTACAAAATTCGCAGCTTTCGTGGATTGTATTATGTCTTCATAATTGGTGTCAGAGTCCAGTTTGGATTTGAAAAGAAATCCTAATTGACTAATGTGACGGGGGAATTTGTACGCAACATTTGGGACCAAAGATGATATTTGTCGAAATCCTTGAAGTCCTTGAAAGATAGCACTTTATATTGCACAGCCAACGCAGATTGGCATAGACTGTGTTTAATATTGTTTATTTAGGTGAAGTCAAAATCAGTGTATTAAGGTTTGCTTTGTTAAATGCTTGATGGCCTCAACACAATAACATATTTATGTATGCCACTGCATACAAGCAAAGCTAATAGAAGCACAATTACAGAGAATACATTAGGATTAAAGGGGAAACAAGGCACATTTTCATTTTAATTAAATATGTTTATTATTTATTTCAGAAGATATGGCTCAGGGAGAAAGGGGGATGAAGTAACCAGCTGATTTCAAAAGCGTGATGGGAGTAGAAGCAGCAGAAGTGAGATGCACAGATAACGTCACGCTGGGCATTATTATAGTATTTCACTGTTAATTGCATTTGAGCTTTTAAACTTGAAAATAGTTTTTTCTATTGTGCAATGCAACAGCGATTTTTGTGGAAATAATGCAGCTAAACACAAACAGGGCTATGATTTCATGGAGTGTTTATGGGGAGTGTTTGCATGCACATCAAAATTAAAATAAAGCTAATTAGAACCTTATTATGCAAGAAATGTTTTTACATGAGATGTTTTTTCCTACAAAGTTGGCGCCAGTTTATGAAGCAAATCACTTGCTTTGGATGAAAAGTATCTGTTAAATACACATAACTGCACATTTTTGAGTTTCACTTTATTTACTTGTTCACTGTAAAAAAAATCAGAATCTCATATAAACTTAAAAAAACAAGGTTGAAACTGGTTAAATTATTTTGATGAGTTAAAGTAATAGAAACATATGCTGTTTTCAAATTACTTTAACTGATTAAAAGTGTTGGCATTAGATATCAGGATTTTTTTTTTTGTACCATTTTTCAGAAAAACATAATTTAAAAAGATATTGTTGTGGACAGAGATATATTTTTGCTGTGGCCTATAATTTAGAAGTGTGGTCTATCAATACCAGGTGGTATTTTGTACAAATGTAGAAAGACTTCAGTATTATTTCAGTTTGAATATTGTTGCACATTGTTACTTTCGACCCTGTTGGTTGGGACGAAAGTAACACACAGGTGGGTCAAAAGTAACACAATACAAGCTAGATTTTTTTGTATTACTCTTGTTTTTGATAAATATACATGGCTATCCTTGTTAATATGTAACTGCAAAAATATTTTGTATTTTATCTTTGCAAAAAAATTACATTTAAGTTTCATCAAATCTTTTGAAACCCGAGTATACAAACTTGAATTGTTTAAAATATTTATTTATTCAATTTATTTTTATAAAAGATTTTTAACAGAATGGACAATATGAAAATTAAATTAAATCAGCATAATATAAATTCTTAACATAATGTAACAGCAGGCCTATTCATGTTTGTTTGTATGCATAAATTTGAAATGTGCATAAAAACATCTGGAAATACTGCAAATTCATAGGTGGAGGTGGAAAAGCTAAGGTATGGCTAAAACCTAAATATGACTAAGGTAAATGTGATGTAGCAGCTGCCCTGAGACTGATATTCCCGACAGATAGGCTTATGTCCAGAAACGCCCTCTCATGAACATGTGGCTGAATCAGACTTCTGTCTGTCTTTCTGACCCTCACCCTTGGCATATATTCTTTTGATATAATACATCCTAAACATGTTATATAAATGATGCAGGACACAGAAAGTATATAAATGATGCAGGACACAGAAAGTCACCACATTAGCATGCAGTGGGACAAAAGAAACACCTGTTGTCACTGTAGGGGGACAAAAGTAACAAGTGTTACAAGGAACTCCTTACATTTTAAATCCGATTTACTATTATACTGAAAAACTCTGAAAATTCAAACTTCAGGATGCGTTACAGCACTAAATAACCTGTAGATTGATCATTACTGTGACACATAAAATGAGAAACACAACACAACTAATTTGAAAAAATTACCACTTCCATAATTTACTTATTGTACTCGAAAACTGCTTTCCGGACCTAACCGTGGGAAACAATGACGAAATCAAGTAATATTTCTCAGCTCCGTCAAGGGTTGCGTGCTGAACGTGCTGTCGTCAAATCACTTACTGTTACTTTTGTCCCGCATTACTTTTGTCCCCTACTGCCACAATCCACATTTGCTTATATTTCAATACTTTCTCATTCACTCACAAGTTTGCCGTTCTTACGAGAAACTCTGCTAAAGTTTTGTGAGCCAATGCAAAAGCACTGAAATATAATTTTCCTACCTAGAGTAACTTCCATCATCATGTCCCTTTAGGGGTATTAGCTGGTTGGACACAAAAAACTATCCCATGGTACATGGCAAGATTAAGCAACTGTGTGGAAAACAAATGACACTTTTACATTCCAATGACAAATGCAGTATGCTAATACCAAGGCTGTTTTGTTTTTCAGAAAATTAAACTCGCTTTTCAAGGTTTGACGCTGTACTGTACGCACAACAAAGATGTTTGCTCTGGAAGTAAGTGAACTTTTTTTGCTTCACCCCTGGGAAAAAATACAGAACTGTAGATAGCTCACAGAACATGTAAACTTATATTTTCCCATAAACCTTGGGAAAAAAAGATAACTTTGACTATGTTTATCGTTAAGTTCAGGCTTATGTTTATTCACACTGAGCCTAGATGTTTATTCTGGGAGATAATGTAGCTTTAATATATACAGTATACAGCAGCAGGGTAATATTTTGTTCATTCATTCAATATAGAACATTTCCATTTCTACCTGCCTTCCTTTTTATGTTTGCTCATTAACAAACATATAAATATACTGAGAAACATTTAAGGGAACCTTAAAGTAGTGTACTGAAGATTTTGAAATATTATATAACTTCATCTGATATGCAGGGCAACTGAGTTCGCCGTGGAGCATTTGTCCACTCTCATTGAGTCAGCTTTTTACTGTACACTATTAATAGGCACAATGACCCCTTCAAACAAAAGGGTCAGTTTGTATTGGTGCCTCCAACAAGCTCTGTGTACTCACTGAAAAAAATAAAAAAGGTACAAAAACAGCAGCAGGTTTTTCGGCTAACCTGACTCTGCCTAGTTGGTTTTTTGTGCATCGGCGTCACAGACCTCTTCTGGTTCAACGGTAAACCCAACTTGCACGGTAAGAGATGACTTCTCCAGCTGTGATCGAGCTGAATTTGCATATTAGAGTTGTATTTACCAACACAAAGTATGTTAGAAGGGTTTTAGTTTTGCAACAAATCCAGCATACATACTGTGGAGTCCAAAAGTCTGAAAATCTACAATGTTTTTGTGTAACCTGGGCAAAATGTTTAAAAATTGAAAACAAAGAAACATTAAAATAAATAAATGACAGAAAATGAATCACACTGAAAACAACTTTCACACAGAAGTTGCTAGTAAATTTTATGATTACAAAGAAACAACAAGTAACACATTAAATAAAATGTGAATTTCTGAAGAATCAAAGAGTATTTCCCCGTAAAAAGTGAAACAATAAACTTAAAAAAAGAAATACAGCTGTAAGCAGCGATTACCAGGGTTCAAGCGCTTTAAGGTATTTAGGCACATATGAAAAAAGACATTATTTAGAAAGCCTGTAACCACCAAATCAATGATCTAAAAAGCATTTTTGGCAAATCCATGTAATTTACCATAGAAATATTACTTTTTTTTTTTTTTTTTTTTTTATACATTTATGACTGTTATAGCGCCAGCTGTGGTCTGACCTCCTTAAAACTTTGGATGCTTGTTTAGAATCACCTGTTGTGTGTACTCACCAGGTTTTATGAAGTTTTGAGTTTTCCTTTAGGCTTTATAGGATTTTAGGTAAATTTCTAAATGACCCTGTTATAACTTCCCAAAGGGTAAATTTCAGCTTTAGTTTTTTTTTAAATAATTATTGCTCTAGAGAATCTAGAGAATTGTACTGCAGTGTTTTTTTTTTCCAGATTGACTAGGACTAGTTCACAAAAGTAGATTTTTTTTACATCTTCTCAATCATTTAACAAACTATTTGATTGACAGCAGTGGTTCTAGAGGCAAAGTTGTCCGGAATGAGGAATTCTACCATATAATAAGAATATCTCATGTATGTGCGAAAAACCTGCGTGATATGCAATCGTTATGGCCTAGAAAAATGTGATATCATCCTCTAGTGGCTGATTCTTTACAATTTTTCACAGACCTTTGGGGCTGTAAGTCAAATGGGCCTGTGAGTCAAACAGGCCCACCGGGTTTTGTTCCGATCGGCCTCCGTTAACCTTGTCTAATAGGTGCTCAAACTTCATTGGCCAATGCTGGCCATGTTTGTTTGAGATATGCAAATATCCTTCTATACACTTGTGGCATTTTAGACCAAAACCGTGCACAATGATTTTCATGTTCATAGGACAAATGGTTGTGTATTTATAGCCACTTTTATGTTTTTTCCCTCTTATAGCGCCAGGCCAAGTGGCCAAGCTCAGATTTTTTTTCCCTATGACCACAGATTGAGCTCTTACATAAGTTTGGCAAGGATATCTCATTCCGTTCAGGCATTTTGCTAAAAGTGGCCCCGCTCTTTTCAAATGCTTTGGTGCTGAGTCAAAAGTTCAACTTCTCCAGAAAATCTTCCTGCATTGGTTTAGTTCTAATCGGGCAAAAAACCTAGGACTATCTCACAAAAGTAGGTTTTTCTTTAAGAAGTTTTTTAAAAAGTTAAAAACCATTTATATGGAGTCCACTATATGGAGTAAAATCCTGGAATGTTTTCCTCAAAAAACTTAACTTCTTTTGAATGAAGAATAAAAAAAAGACATGAACATCTTGAATGACACGGGGGTGAGGAAACTATCAGGAATTTTTTTTTTTTTCTGAAATGAACTTTTCCTTTAACCTCATCCTGATGTTAGTGAATATGGAGTATTCTAAATTAGCGAGCAGGTGCACAAGGTTAGTCATTTGCATAAAAAAAGCCCAGACCATCTCCATTGGTGACCCTGGACCACAAAACCAGTCTGTCAGGGCTGTGTCAGACTGAGACACACGAAGACGAGATATATTTAACAGTCTTTAATATAATCCAAAGAACAAGGGTAAACAGGAACAGCCAGGAAACACACACGAAACTACATCAAGGTCCGACGACAAACACTGAACTGAATCCAACTTATAAAGGGGTGCAAACGATACATGGACAGGTGTAGATAATTAACCAATGAGAACTTAACAAGAAACAGAACAGGAAAACCATATAAGGACGCACGGGAGAAACCAACATAAACAGTTCAAGTGGTGTTACACAGTCATAAGGGTCAATTTTTCCAAATTAAAATTTATACATCATCTGAAAGCTGAATAAATAAGCTTTCTATTGATGTATGGTTTGCTATAATAGAACAATATTTGGTCGAGATAAAGCTGTTTGAAAATCGGGAATCTGAAGGTGCAAAAAAAAATCAAAATATTGAAAAAATCACCTTTAAAGTTGTCCAAAAAAAGTTCTAAACTTTGCATAGTACTAATCAAAAATTAAGTTTTGATATATTTACAGTAGGAATTTTACAAAATACCTTCATGAAACATGATCTTTACTTAACATCCAAATGATTTTTGGCATAAAACAAAAATCAATAATTTTGCCCCATACAATGTATTTTTGGCTATTGCTACAAATATACCCCAGCAACTTAAGACTGGTTTTGTGGTCCAGGGTCACATATAAGGGCTCTCTGCACACACTTTCCATACAGCCTTTCGTCATTCTCATTACAGATACTCCACGCAACCCCATATGACGCTGTCTACAGATTTGCTCTCACCAGATCTTAGAGCAATGCTAGGTGCGCAGTCCTCAAAATCATTTCATACACACCTTTTAGACAGACACAGTTTACAGAGCTCTCATTAGCCGGCTGTACATGTGCTGTTATTCAGAGCTAGTCTAACATAGCTTTTCTTACTCTTTCACTGTATACACAGAAAAAAGGGGTCAAAATGATCCCTTTTGGGATACCACAGCTTGTCACTGGAGCAGTACCCTTCAAAGGACATCTTTGTACCTTTTGTCCCCCTAATAGGTACATATTAGTACCTTAGAGTAGTAATATGTAACCTTAAAGGAGAAGTCCACTTCCAGAACAACAATTTACAGATCATGTACTCACCCCCTTGTCATCCAAGATGTTCATGTCTTTCTTTCTTCAGCCGTAAAGAAATGATGTTTTTTGAGGAAGACATTTCAGAATTTTTCTCCATATAATAGACCGATATGGTGCCCCGAGAGTGAACTTCCAAAATGCAGTCTAAATGCGGCTTCAAATGATCCCAAATGCAGTTGTAAATGATCCCAGTCGAGGTAGAAGGGTCTTATCTAGCGAAATGATCAGTTATTTTCATAAAAATAATACAATCTATATACTTTTTAATGTCAAATGCTCGTCTTGTCTTACGAACTCTGTGTATTCTGGCTCAAGATGAAAAAACTCTGATCGTATTTTCTACCTTAACTTCAAAATCGTCCTTTTTTGTTAAGGCCGTTTGATCTTCTTTCCATGTTTACTTTGCAAAGACTGGGTCGGTACTTCTGCAGCGATGTAGGATGATTTTGAAATGATTTTTGAAGTTCAGGGAGAAAATACGATCAAGTTTTTCGACATACCCTAACTGTCTTGAGCCAGAATACACAGAGTTCAGGGAGAGCAAGACAAGATGAGCGTTTAAGATTAAAAAGTATTTAAATGTAAATTTTTTGTGAAAATAAATGATCGCTTCGCTAGATCATATCCATTATATGACTGAAATGTTTCTTTACGACTGAAGAAAGAAAGACATGAACATTTCGAATGACAAGGGGGTGAGTACATCTGTAAATTGTTGTTCTGGAAGGGGACTTCTCCTTTAGGGTACTATTATGTACCTATTAGGGGTAAAAAAAAGGTACAAAGATGTCCTTTTAAGGGTACTGCTCCAGTCAAGCTGTTCTACCCTAAAAAGTATAATTCTGTCCCTTTTTTTCTGTGTGAAATAATTTTACATTGAAATATAAATTTTATCGTAATTATATATAATTATTAGAGCTGCTCTCGACTAAAGATTTTTCTGGTTGACTAGTACTCATTCATTTTAAGCATTAGTCGACTATTAGTTGCACGTTTATTATTAAACCATATAAATCATAATAATTAATCTTTAATTGCCTACATAGCCTAATAAACACTCAAACGCACACAAAACAGTGCATCAGCAGACATAAGAATTATTATTGTGTCAGGGAAAAACAGCTAGGAGACTGCATTAACATTTTAATAATTTTTTGATAAACTAGTGCTTTCTTTGTTACGGCCTAAGAGAAGTCAGCAACACTGTCTCGTCATCTCTGCAGTAGTGAGGTGCTTGTATGCAGGCTTTATATGGATTACATAGTCTGAGAATAGTTGTTTTCCATTTGAATTGGTTCTTTTAAAAGTAGAGATTTCGCTCTCTAATAGATATATTTTTAATGTCCGTAAGGCAACCCTGGTGAAAAAACCAGCATATGCTGGTAGGTATGTTTTGATGCTGGGATGCTGGTTAGATATGTTTTGATGCTGGTTTAAGCATAAACCAGCAAAGGACCAGCTTAAACCAGCATCAAAACATACCTAACCAGCATCCCAGCATCAAAACATACTTTTTTTCACCAGGGAACACAGAGTTTCAGAGTTTCACACTCAAGTTCACAGAGACCGAGACGGCAAAACGGGCATCCTGTTTGCTTTCATTATTTTACAAAAGCACAACGTTTCATTGTTATTGTGAGTGCATACAAATAAATGTCTTTACAGATTTGAAAGAGGCATTACTTTTATTTGTATGACCAAAAAAGGACATTGTAGATGTCCTGCCTCATGTACTATATTACCACAGCCGTTAACGATCTGTCCGTCAAGGACTGCGTGACTTTGCCACTTTCTGTGACTAATAAGATTTTGGTTAACTAAGCCTTTTCTTGTCGACTAACCGCTATTAGGGGACAGCCCTAATAATTATATATAATATCTAACTATTATCCTGAGATGAAACATACATTTTGTCTTAACTGTAGCTATAAATTATTAAGACTGGCCAGAGTGCGATTTTTGCGTACGTGTGCTTTCAGCTGTTCACATTTTTTTTCTTACATTTAGAAAAAAAATCATTCCCACGCAGGTTTCACGCACAAATTTGCGTGTACACATGCTTAGTGAATGGGACCCAACGATTATGTAAACTTTTCTTGTAGTCTGTCAGATATTTTTGGTCTAATTGAGGCTCAAAATCCTCTCTGGAACATCTCAAATCATGCTGGAGAACATGATAAGCAGATTTAGCTCCTGTCAGCTCAAAGCAAAAGGATGACAAACCAAATACTGGAAATTCTGGAATTCATACAAATGTTGATCTTTTCTAAAATTAAATGATCTTTTCTGTATAATATAATTTGTAATGAAGAAAACTGATTAAATTAGAAAAGACTCCAAATAGAAGCAGACTTTTGGACCCCATGAAATAATTACCAAATATCTGGTTTTTATGTATGATAATGTCATTTCACAAAAAAATGTATCATTAATGTGAGTCACTAAAATTCTAATTGAATTATTCCAATGATTATCTTTATAGTAAAGGATCAGTGGCCATTGAAAAGGCTCATTATGGAAAGCACCAGAGGACGCATTTTGCAGCTAATGGTGATGGGCGTTTTGCTGGGGTGAGATTCTTAATACCCATAATTCCCAAACCTCTTTCATAGTATCTTATATAACAAATTACAGTTCTTATTCCATTTATAGTAAAGCAAAATCCATTTCACTGAAAAGAAAAATCCATCTTTTATCCATTATTTTAAGAAGTGCTTTTATCTCAGACTGGCCAAATGGCTCTGTCTCTTTGTCTACCCGGTATTATCGTGAGCAAATGAACCAATTATCTAATTTCATTATATTCATCCATTACAGATAAGCACGAGTGTATTCACAGTAATCTTGTATCTTTTTAGCAAGATAGATAAGGACGCATCTTTTGTCTGTTGATGACCTGACATCTGTTTGACCTCATAGCATGACCGTCCCAGTACACAGGGCCATCCAGACCCCTGACTATGATGACACCGCCACCCCTGAGATCCTGAACCCTTCCTGGATGGCTACCATCCCTGACGTCTACTCCTTATCAGACGTGACAATGCCCGGCACACACAACACCATGGCCCTCTACGGTGGCACACTGGCCGAATGCAACTCCTGGTCCCTCGCCCTCCAGCTGCGAGCCGGAATCCGCTTTCTGGATATCCGTGTTCGCCATGTCAATGGGAACCTGACCATCCACCACGGCATCTCGTATCAGTATGCCGACTTTGGGGATGTGTTAATGGACGTGGTGGATTTCCTAATGGAGTATCCTTCGGAAACGGTGTTGATGAGACTAAAAGAGGAGTTGAGTGAAACGCAGAATATTTACGATTCAGTGGTTCGCTATATTAATGAGCATGCACATTGGGACCTGCTGTGGAACAGTCGTGAGATGCCCACAATGGGAGAGGCGCGAGGAAAGCTGATCATACTGCAAGACTTCACCGGCCCTGACCTGGGAATGAAGTACAACTCACTGGACATTGCAGATGACTGGAAGGTAAGGAAACACAGAGGGGTTTGTGAATATGGGAAGGACTTTTTGGCAGTCATGTCATTTACACCTTTGAAATTTATTAAACGATTGCAAAAATGCATTTTAAACACTTCCGGAATAAAATTGCTGACAGTTGCTGAGGCATTCTTTGCACATTTAAGATCATTTTTAGGGCTTTCAAACGATTAATTGCAATTAATTGCATGCAAAAAAAAGTTTGTGTTATATATATATATATATGTATGTACTGTGTATATTTATTATGCCTATATAAACAGACACACAGACATGTTATATTAAATATAAAATATAAATATAAAATATTTATATATTTATATATATATAGATAAAATGAGTATAAATAATATGTGTGTATATATATATATATATATATATATATACACACACACACACACACACACACACATATACAGAATTAAAAAAATACATACATGTGTATTTATAATATTCACAGTACACACACATATATTTTGTAAACACAAACTTTTATTTTGCATGCGATTAACTGCGACAGCCATAAATTTAACATTTTTACACCTTTTTAAATTATTTGATAAAATTACAACTTAATTGGAAATGACAAATAAAATATTTTATCACAAGTGATATTGACCGTAAGTCACCCTAAGTTTTAAAGAACGTAATACTTTTATTTAATTTGATCAAAAGTTAAACAGAAATCAAGTGTATTTCAAATATATTCTTTATAAAAAAAAAATTAAAAAAACCCCCAAATGTATCAGTTTTCATAAAAATATTAAACAACACAACTACTTTTCAACACTGTTTAAAGAAAAAAAAAAAAAAAAAAAAAAAAAAAAAAAAATATATATATATATATATATATATATATATATTAATAGTAATAAAAATTAAAAAAGTACTACTGCTACATGGACATGGAAGATTGGAGTAATGATGCTGAAAATTCAGCTTCATCATCACAGGAATAAATTATATTTTACAATATTTTCAAATAGAAAACAGTTACTTTAAATTGTAATATTATTTTACGATATTACTGTTTTTACAGCATTTTTAATCAAATAAATGCAGCTTTAACGAGCATTCATTTAAAAAACACAAAAAACTTCTGAACACAATCATGTACATAATTTAACTATAACTACTGAAATGTATTATTTCACCATTTGCATAGATTATCATAGTTTTTAAAAATGTAATATTTATTATGATGGATTGTAATTTTAGGATTAAAAGTCTGAATCTGCCACAAAGGCAGACAGTTTAATGTTTAGTGATTTCATGTTCATATAACCAAAAAAACAAAACAAAAACGTTTAGTTCTTTTAAACTCAACTGCTGAAACATAAAAGTGCACATGTACAAAACCCAAGAAAAAGAGCAATGGGGTGGGAGACAAAATATTAAATTAAATGTCTGAGTCATTTCAAAGGGTTCTGGAAGACTCTTTATATTTAGTTTCCAGAGTGTAATCTTCATCTGTCAACTGTCTTTAAAAATCCATCAGAGAGAGTTTTTACTCCCTGACCACATTTTTGAAATTGTACTGATAAAAACTTTCTCTCGCCCCAGGTGGCCTCTCTGCAGCCGGAGGATGTGGAGAAGAAATGGACAAGTGTCTCCACTCATCTGGAGGCGGCTGCGGTTGGTAACAAAAATCAAATGTTTCTCACCTTCAGCAGCGGTGCCAGTATCCTGGCGCATCCCAACGCCCTGGCCCAGCTAATAAACCCCCGCCTGTACGAATACCTGACAGGCTATGTCGGTCAGACGAAACGGTTTGGTATTGTAACAATGGACTTTCCAGGGGCCAAGTTAGTGCAAACTATTATAGGCTTCAATTATTGAGAGACAACGGCAGGACGTCAAGACCAGTACACCTGGAACTCACCAAAATACTTCATTAATTGACACAAATCCCAGGTATAACTATAACTAAAATTACCCATACATTTGAATTTTCCATAATCATGACAGAAGAAGTTTGAGCTTGCTGGCAAATTTTGGAATATCTGACTTAATAAAGCACTTTGACAAATTTCTGTCATAACTCCATGTCATGACAAAATTTGAAATAAAATGCTTTCCTGTCACTTCATAAGGACTTTAATAAGCTAGCCTGCATTTTCATGGAACTCAAAATAGAATGCACTGTCCTCTTTTTATGTACGACACAAAGGAAAGTTGTTAACTGACATCCATCTTAGAACAGTCTTCAGCCAGCTGAGTTGACACAAAGTACAACAAAAGTTTGTTTTTCAGTAGCATTACGTAAGCCTCAGATGTTACAAATGGAAACTTTTTTCACACTTACACTACTGGTTCTATTTTAAGGACAAGTTCAATTTTAGTTCAAATCAATCTGTATTAAAATGTGCGATTCACTAACAAGAAAGGGCTCATAAGAATCATTCACTCAAGAATCAGACTTAGCTGGTCGTGAGAACACAATGAAAAGTGTTGCAGGGAACATTTTCAGTGTTATATGATATCCTGTATGATATGATATCATGAAAATCGTTTGGTTCCGGTATTCTATTTAATAATTTTTTAAAGCCTGTTTACACCAAGCATGACCACTGATGGAAGCTAATTTCTGCCACAGAATAAAAAATAAAAACAGGAATCAAGACTTTTTATCTCATAAAGAGAGGGGAAAAAGTAAGGGAAAAAAGAGTCAGAATTAAGACATGTAAACTCACTTGTGAGTTTAACTTAAAATGGCAAGATATAAGCTTGTAATGCGAACATTCTTGCAATACTGAGTTTACATCTCGTAATTCTGAATTTTTTCTCAGAATTTTGAGTTTATATCTCACACTTTAGACTTTTTTTTTTTTTATCTTTATTCAAATATTGTGAGTTTATATCACAATTCAGACTTTTCTCAGAATTCTGAGTACGTCGCAATTCTGACTTTTTAAATTCTTAGTTTATATCTCACATTTGGGAGTTTTCTTTGAATTCTGAGTATGTTGCAATTCTGACATTTTGAATTAGTTTATATCTCACATTTGGGAGTTTTCTCGGAATTCCGAGTATATTCTAACTTTTTGAACTCTTAGTTTATATCTCAAAATTCAGACTTTTCTTGGAATTGTTAGTTTATACTTCACAGTTTGGAGTTTTTTTCAGAATTCTGAGTATGTCGCAATTCATATTTTTTGAATTAGTTTATATCTCACAATTCAGACTTTTCTCGGAATTCTGAATATGTTGCAGTTCTGACTTTTTGAATTCTTAGTTTATATCTCAAAATTCAGACTTTTCTTGGAATTCTGAGTATGTTGCAATTCTGACTTTTTGAATTAGTTTATATCTCACAATTCAGACTTTTCTCTGAATTCTGAATATGTTGCAGTTCTGACTTTTAGAATTCTTAGTTTATATCTCACAATTCAGACTTTTCTTGGAATTCTGAATATGTTGCAATTCTGACTTTTTGAATTCTTAGTTTATACTTCACAGTTTGAAGTTTTCTCAGAATTCTGAGTATGTCGCAATTCTGATTTTTTTAATTAGCTTATATCTCACAATTCAGACTTTTCTCGGAATTCTGAATATGTTGCAGTTCTGACTTTTAGAATTCTTAGTTTATATCTCACAATTCAGACTTTTCTTGGAATTCTGAATATGTTGCAATTCTGACTTTTTGAATTCTTAGTTTATATCTCACATTTGGGAGTTTTCTCTGAATTCTGAGTATGTCACAATTCTGACTTTTTACATTTTTGAATTCTTTGTTTATATCTCACAGTTCACACTTTTCTCGAAATTATGAGTGTATTGCAATTCTGAGTGTATATTTTACAATTCTATTTTTTTCCCCCTCAGAATTCTGAATTTACATTTCACAATTGTGTTTTCCCCCCTGCAATTCTTGCAAGAAAGTCTGAATTGTGAGATGTAAACTCAGAATTGTGAGATAAAAAGTTGCAAATAATCATTCTTATTGTTTGAGAATAGGAAAGCCTACACCACAACTATATCGATAACAGCACAGAGGAACTATATAGTTGGAATCACTTTCAGAATGATAAAAACATTGAGAGCCAATCAGACTATACAGAGCTTGAGTCTTTAAAGTCAACAAAACTGCAGTGCACACTAATAATAAACAATGTTATCATCCGTTGGTGTATCTGACATCCATCTCAGACATCATTTTAGTCTTCAGCAAGCTGAGATAACACAAAGAATAAGAGACGTTTGCTATTCAGTATTACATAAGTCTTAGATGTTACAAATGGAAACTTTCTCACACTAACACTATTGGCTTCATTTTCTGTTCTATTTCAAGGACAAGTTCACGTTTTAAATCAAATCTCTGCCACAGCAGTGGAGCGCTGTTGTTTGCCCCTGATGCTTATCTCAATGACAGGGTCTGCAATGACTCATCTGTGCAAAAGGAAATGTTTAATGTGTGAAATCTGCAGGTAATATAGAAAAATACAGCCTTGAAAAGCACCTAAACATATATTTAAAAAAAAACAACTGAACTTCATCTGACCGAACTGTTCAAGGAAATCTGTATTTGTCCAAGCCTTTATGTCAGAGGTGATTCATAGCTCTTATTTCACGTTACAGTTAAGGATGTTTAATGAATTTATACCTGGTAAGCACAAGGGTTTTTAAAAGAGCATTTAACTGAAGTTAACCAAGAATGAAGGCCACACAAACATGACATTCAAACTCCCACTGTACACTGGCAATGTGCTTCCATGAATTCTGGTCTCAGGTGAAGTATTTACAGAAGCCTTGGCTGTATTCGAGGCACTTGACAGTTAACCGACTGCTGGAACACAGCAGGAGGTAACTAGCTTTACATCTTCAGTG
Source organism: Labeo rohita (assembly GCF_022985175.1). Taxonomy (NCBI): domain Eukaryota; kingdom Metazoa; phylum Chordata; class Actinopteri; order Cypriniformes; family Cyprinidae; genus Labeo; species Labeo rohita. The sequence goes on from NC_066887.1 coordinate 26,180,205, forward strand.
TCATGTCTCAGCGTCCCATCATCTCTTTCCCCTATGTCTACGACATCACGTGAGCATTCCCGTCCCTGGCTCTGCACACCCGGGTAACAAGACACGGAGAACGACACCCCATGAGAGGAACAGAAGGATGACAGAAGGTGTGTGAATGTGTTTAGCTCTGCGTCCAAATCGTTTTTCCTCCCTCTGCTGCATGCAGATTGGGACAATGAAAAAGTGGGCTGCGAAATTGATGCAAGACAGGCTGTGACTGAAGACGGCAACAAGGCCGTCAAAATCAGGCTTCGAGTGAAAGACACCAGTGTTGTTACTTGGGGTGGGAATAAGTTTAACGATCCTCTTAATGATTCTGGTTACTTAACAGTTTCATTTAATGATACTTTTTAAAGTAAGAATAATTTGGGAACAGAAATGCAATTCTGTTGCCAAAAGCTGGGGACATTTTAAAAATAAATAAATAATAATGATTACTATACTACGCACACACACACACACACACACACACACACACACATATATATATATATATATATATATATAGTAATCATTATTACTTACTCTATAATTAGGGGTACATTTAGAATTTGACAATGTGAAGAAGAGAGTTTTCCTTTTTTCCCAAAAAAAACCCGAACATGACCTTACATAGCTGCTTTGAAACAATCTATATTGTATAAAGTGCTATATAAATAAAGGTGATCTGTAGGAATATGTGCATAAAATATCATCTATGTTTGCTACTGTCCACCATGTTACCTTTACTGGGTAAGACAGTTGACAGGTAACTTAGTTGACATTTTTAGTTTTTTGGTGCCTATGCTCAGCATGGAAGCCTAGAACTTTTGAGCATATGGTATGTTTAGAAATATATATTTTTTGTAAACAAAACATAAGTTTTAGTTACATTGTCTTTTAAAAATTTGCAGCAATAATACTTGTGTAACACTGTTGACCATCATTTATTCTACTCTTGACACAGATTTGCTATCACCTATATTAGGTGAAAGAGAGAGAACATAACTTCTAGTGTTTCATCCATGTCCTAGAGGAAATATCATCATAGTGTGCAAATTATGCGAGAATAGGACAAACCATTCCTTTTTGGGGTGGGGGTCATAGATGACAATGTTTTTTTGGACACAAATAAAACAAGTTATATCACAATAAACACTTATTATTTTTGAAGCACATACACAAATTTCTTGATAACCTAATCTAACTGAAGGCAAAACTATGAAATTCATTTAAATGTGAGGTAATTTTCATGCTTGAATGCAGTAGAATGAGCAAATTTACAAAATCGGACAGCTGAATACCAGGCTTGTATGTGATACGAACATCATTTTTGAACAAAAGATACGGCTTTTTCAACATATAGTAGTGTGATTGGGAAAAATATAGTTGTGCACTAGAAAATTAACCATCGGGGCTTTATATTGATGAGAATATAATAAAAATATACTTCACGGACATGAGATGTTCCCACAATTACAGAATGACCCACATTGTAAAAAACAATTTGTTGAGTCAACTTAAAATAATTTGTTACCCGGCTGCCTTAAAATTTTAAGTTCAATCAACTCAAAAAAGTTTAGTCAACTTAAAAGTTGTACTAAGTGACAACTTGGATATTTGAGTTCAGTGAACTTAAAATTTTAAGGCAGCTGTGTAACAAGCCCAGCTTTTAAGTTTAACAAACCGAAGTGTTGGTTTAGTCAACTCAAATATCTAAGTTTTCACTTAGTACAACTTTTAAGTTGACTAAACTTATTTGAGTTGACTGAACTTAAAATTATAAGACAGCAGGGTAACAAATTATTTTAAGTTGACTCAACAAATTGTGTTTTTTTGTTTTTTACAGTGCAGTAATCATTCTTAGTGTGAACATGAATATATTCAGAACCAATTCTCAGTTCCCAACTCTAGCTGTTACAATATTGAGGGCTATTGGTTTGTTCAATCATTGGCTGACAAGTGCAGAAACCTGTTTGAAAACAATGTTTATTTTTACAGTTCGTTGCAGTAGCGGTGCATAAATTACTTTTTCCTCCTTGAGTGGAAGTGCTGTCTCTGTTTTTCCTTTTCAATTTTCAAAAAAAATCTAATTAATTATTATATGCGTTACTTCTTTTAAAATCGTTTGGTATTATGGTATGCATTCACTGTGTAACTTTCAAAAAGTAATCTGATTGCATAGCATGCAAAAACAATTTTACTTGAATTTTAGAAGCCCTGCTGCACAAAGTAAATAACGCCAATTACAACCGTCAGAACCATTTCAGCAAAAGAGTGCGTCATGGTGCTTAAATCAATCTGTCTTTTAGTCTGAATGGCCTTTAATGACAAGTCATTTGTGCACTGCAACCCTTGCTGGTCTGAATACGTCGTGATCAGTGTGCATTAGCTTGGCTGAATTGATTTTGCCATGTAAAAAATAATAATCTTAGAGGGTGTTAAGCCTGGTGCGGTCATTTACCTGTTCCCTACTTTGTCCTTGAAGATTTCTGGTTTGATTTGTACAAATTCATCATCGACTTTCTTTGCTTGAGTCATAAGACCTAATTGTAATGCACTTACAAAAAGGCTCTAAATTACACTGCCATTAGCACAAATTAAACTTCCTTGCGTAATGAGGCAAAACTAGTTCATCAGGTCCAGTGCTATAGACTGTTGCTAAGGTACGACCTTTCTAACAGCACTTGAACTAATGACCTTACTGGCTAACATGTCCTTCTTTTACAAGAATCGAAGACTATTATACTCTGTTTCTAGACAGTTAACTACAATTAGTAAACAGAGTATCTGTCCTTGTGCTGTTCTGAGAATACTTTACCTAATTTGTTGTTCCCATGCAGAAATAGCCGTCCCTTTAAAAATTGCTTATAAATCTATCATTATGGTATATCTTGGATCTACCAATCAATCTTTTTGTCAACTTGTTTACTTTCAGTTAGCAAAGGTTTTGTATTTCTTTTTGGAACTAATTGGTTGTAGGACTTATTGATCTGAGTTTATGCACCTCAGTTCTTGAGTGAAAAAGCATTATTTGTGAATAATTTTAGCAATGTTCAAATCAAAGTTCAGATCAATGAGGCCTACAAGCAATCAGTCCTACAAAGAAACACAGCACCTGTGCTAACTGAGCTAAACGAGCTGACAAAAAAGATCAAATTATAGTAATAATGCATAATAAGTAATTTATTCGCAATTTTCGAAAAGCTGGTTATTTTTGACAGGGAACACCAGTTTTATTTTATTTTATTTTATTTTATTTTATTTTATTTTATTTTATTTTATTTTATTTTATTTTATTTTATTTTATTTTATTCAAATCGTTCCCACCAAACTCATTTTTCATAACTTTTGCTCAAATCATTTTAATGCATTTATTCATAGCTTAATATATTTTAGTTATGAATCTTTAATGGACTAGTTCAAATTAAAAATTTTACTGAATTTAAGATCGAATTATAATAATAATGCATAATAAGAAATATATTCACAATTTTCGAAAGGCTGGTATTTTTGACAGGAAACACCACAAGTTTTATTTTATTTTATTTTATTTTATTTTATTTTATTTTATTTTATTTTATTTTATTTTATTTTATTTTATTTTATTTTATTTTATTTTTTATTCAAATCGTTCCCACCAAAACTAATTTTTCATAACTTTTGCTCAAATCATTTTAATGCATTTATTCATAGCTTAATATCTTTTAGTTATGAATCTTTAATGGGCTAGTTCAAATTAAAAATTTAATTGAATTTAAGATCGAATTATAATAATGATGCATAATAAGAAATATATTCGCAATTTTTTAAAGGCTGGTTATTTTTGACAGGGAACACCACAAGTTTTATTTTATTTTATTTTATTTTTTTTTTTTATTTTATTTTTTTTATTTTTTTTATTTTTTTTATTTATTTTTTTTTATTTTATTTATTTTATTCAAATCGTTCCCTCCAAAACTAATTTTTCATAACTTTTGCTCAAATCATTTTAATGCATTTATTCATAGCTTAATATCTTGTAGTTATGAATCTTTAATGGGCTAGTTCAAATGAAAAATTTAATTGAATTTAAGATCGAATTATAATAATAATGCATAATAAGAAATATATTCGCAATTTTTTAAAGTCTGGTTATTTTTGAAAGGGAACACCACAAGTTTTATTTTATTTCATTTTATTTTTTTAAATAATTTATTTTATTTTATTTTATTTTATTTTATTTTATTTTATTTTATTTTATTTTATTTTATTTTATTTTATTTTATTTTATTTATTCAAATCGTTCCCACCAAAACTAATTTTTCATAACTTTTGCTCAAATCATTTTAATGCATTTACTCATAGCTTAATATCTTTTAGTTATGAATCTTTAATGGGCTAGTTCAAATTAAAAATTAAATTTAATCACAATTTACTTAGCTTTGTATTGTTTAAAAGCCATGTGATTTATTTTCCTTTTTTTTTCTTTTTTCTTTTTTTAGATTTAAGCCATTATTCAAATGAAATGTTGGGATCTTCCGCAGATCTCAAATGCCATTTAGAGTCACCTATATTTAAATATGCTGTGTTTTGTGACAATCACAGTCTACTTTCGATGCAAGGAAAAGCATATAGATGTCAAATTCCTCAAAATATCAATTTTTAAGATATTAAAAGTATGGGATGACATGACGGTGAATGCTGACTGAATTTACAGCAGACTGTAGAACTACTTGTCTCCCATGACACTTATACGCTTTGCTGTTTTAAATTGTCTTGACCTTTTGCTCTAAACATATTAAGCTGCATTTGAAATGCACATTCTAGATCAAATTTGACTGATGGATGCAGTATTTGGTATTTATCATTTTTATTTCCTTCTTCTTAACTTGATTAGTGAAAAGGTCCCCTGAGTGTAATTTGATAAGTGATATACAGTCCAATTTGTAATCTCCCTCTAACATCTTTAGCAACTACAGTGTTTTTTTTTTTTCTTTTTCAAGAGACCTGTGTCGGTACAGAAAGTCAGCTTGCGAGGTAAACATCTTAGATTATTAGTCATTTGACGCAGCTGTTTAATTGAGATGGGACCGAGGGCTTCTCCGCAGTGAAAGACTGCGAGAGCTGCACAACAAATCAAAATGTGTCATAGAAGCCGATCGCTCTTGCCGGGAACTATGGGGGAGATTCGAGCAATGTTGACAACTTATGAAAAACACAGTCCGAATAATGCTAAAATGAACCGAGAGGGCAAAAAATAGCATGGAGATGGGGAAAAAAGGATAATAAGACCCAAAAATGGAAAGCCGAAAGAGAACGCGAAGGAAAAAAAATGGAAAGAATAGGCGCCTTGCAGGGCAGGAAATGCTGGCAGAGAAAAGCAGGAGGGGAGGTGGAGAGAAAAAAGGGGGAGATTGGGAATCATAAAAAGAGGAAAGCGCATTTATAAACACGTCTCTATAGTAACCAACTGGTAATTTGGCTGGTGGGAGAGGGAGAGAGCAAGGGAGGGCATGAGGGAGCAGCATTTACCATAGGCCTGTTATTACGGAGAGAGAGGGGGAAGAGAGCCAGGAATAAAGGGATAAAACAAGGCTAGAGAGATGGTAATATGAAAACGAGGGATAGAGAGAAGGGGTTGCATTAAGGGAAAAGGGGAAGAGCGTAGAATACCAAATGAAAGTGAGTAATAGGGCACAAACAGATGAGATTTGAGAGAGGAAAAAAATACAAGGAGGATGAGATTATCAAACAAATTGCAATGGTCCTCAAGATCTGTCAGCGCTGCGCCGCAGAAAGCTCCTATCTGATTTTAAGTCACTCTGTAAAGGTTAGACCAATCAAATTTGTCAAATTTGACAATCGGAAGAAAGAAGAGCTATCAAGGGAGTGAAAACAACAGTTTGGGTCAATAGTTTCTCTATTGCTCTCATCTAGGGAAATTCAGTTTACATTTATCTCAATACAAATCTGCTTGCTTGGAACTTGTTTTAAGTTATTGTAAAGACTAAAAACAGACAGTCAGTTTCAGAATAAATCTACAGTGCCACATCAGTTACAAGGTTGCTGATTAAATTAAATGTGATTAGAGAAAGATTAAATATTGCAAAAAAAAAAAAAAAAATACAAGTAAATACAAAAGTCTCACTCTCACTTTTTATGCACTTAGTAACATACTGAAATAACACATTGAATTAAATGTGAAGTTTTGAAATAGTATTTTTTTTTTTTTTGCAAAAAATGTACTACAGTAATCTTTGTTTTATTTGCTACTATTAACTTTTTTCTTGTAAACTGAAAAAAAGGGTTACTTTTAAACAATTTTCACTTAGAAACTGCTAGTAAAGGTCACAAATAATAAAAATGTGAAATTTTGAAAGACTGAAATAGTATTTTCTTGTAAACATTTTAGTGATTTCTTGTCACTGTAGTGACATTAGCATTAAAAAAAGCAGTGTCACCAGAGTTTGATGCATGAACAAGTGAGTTTTCATAAATCAGTCAAAATGACTCATCGGTCTGAATCAGCTCACACAGTTGGTTAACTCACTCACTGAAACTAACATTGTTTGGTAAAGTAATAACAGATATTAACTGAATATCATTGCTGTGCTTTGTTGTTCAGTTTTATGCGAAAGTTTGGGAACCCCTTGTAGAATCTGTGAAAATGTGAATAATTTTAACAAAATAAAAGAGATCATACAAAACGCATGTTATTTTTTTATTTAGTACTGTCCTGAGTAAGATATTTTACATGAAAGATGTTTACACAAAGTCCACAAGACCAAAAAAATTGCTGAAATTATTAAAATACCCCCCTCAAAAGTTTGGGAACCCTTTGTTCTTAATACTGTGTGTGGTTATCTGAATAATCCACGACTGTTTTTTTTTTTTTTTTTTGTTTTGTGATAGTTGTTCACGAGTCCCTTGTTTGTCCTGAACAGTTAAACTGAGCACTGTTCTTCAGAAAAATCCTCCAGGTCCTGCAGACTCAGTTTTCTGGTTTTCCAGCATCTTTTGCATATTTGAACCCTTTCCAGCAGTGTCTGTATGATTTTGAGATTCATCTTTTCACACTGAGGACAACTGAGGGACTCAAACACAAAGTTCAAACATACACTGATGCTCCAGAAGGAAACTCAATGCATTAAGAGCCGGGGGGTGAAAACTTTTGAACAGGATGAAGATGTCCAAATTTTTCTTATTTCGTTGAAATATCATTTTTTTTTCCATTTAGTACTGCCCTTCGGAAGCAACAGCAGGTACTTGCACGGGGGCAGCCGTGGCCTAATGTTTAGGGAGTCGGGCTTGTAACCAAAAGGGTTACAAAAGGGTTCAAGTCCCAGGTCCAGCAGGGATTGAATAACCAGCGCTCTTTCCACCTTCAGTACCATGACAAATTAACTACAATTTACCTTGATCTTCAAATTCAAAAGGTTTTCACTTCACGGCTCCCGAGCATCAGTGAATGTTTGATCCTTTTAATAGTTGTGTATGAATCCCTCAATTGTCCTCAGTGTGAAAAGATGGATCACAAAACCATACAGTCACTGCTGAAAAGGTTTTAAATATGCATGCTGGAAAACGGAAGAATCTGAATTTCAGCTATTTTTGTAGACTATATGTAAACACATTTTATGTAAAATATCTTATTCAGGCAAGTACTAAATAAAAAATAACATGCATTTTGTATGACCTCTCTTATTTTGTTGAAATGACACATTTTTACAGATTCCGCAAGTGGTTCCCAAACTTCCGCATAAAACTGTACTTGGCTGTGACACTTAAATGCGTTCAAATATGGCAAAGTCAATAAAAATTCACATTAGGATCAGTTTTGCTGTAATAAATGGAGATGAAATACTAAACAAAAAATTAATAATACCTTGGTTTTAAAATTTACAGTAAATATGGTATAATATAAAGTTATTTTTTACTTCCTCAGAAGTTCTAAGAACTATTAATGTATCCTTTAAGCAATATAAGGAACCAGAATTACAGTGGTTACATTACATACGATTCCCATCCCTGTCATTGTAGTTTTGCTGCGATCATGTCGCTGAAAGTGAAGTAAATGACACATTTCCTGTGCCCTCTCTGCCTCAGTGTGAACAATCACAAGCACTTATAACCAAGCTTTAGAGCGCCGATAATAGGGCCTGCTCTGCTGAGACACCACTGAGGTGGGTTAGTGTTTGTGTGTGTGTGTGTGGTAGATCCTTTACGTGATAAACATACCCAAGTCTCACAAGCAAGTTGCATTCTGTGGCAGTTCTGGTTTCAGAATAGCCTTCCAGCTGGAGACAGGGATGGAATTGAAATGGTCCGTAAATTGGACTGTCTTTTGCTTCAATTTCCAAGCCAATTGCCGCCCCAAATTTTGAAATTGTATTGGAATTGACCTCTTCTGTGCCAAAGTGATTTTGTTCCATACTTTTGTGCACCATTACACACAGACACAAACACACACTTTGCCTTATTCCTGCATATTTTGTGTTTTGTGGGTTTGGATTTGATAACCAGTGGACTTTGCCTTACAAGAGTAAAAAGACATAAGCAGCACTTTACAACAAAGTTCTATTCATTAACATTAGTTCTCTTACGGAAATTAACCATGGTTTTATTATAGTAAAAGTGCAGTTACCATGTTTTTTTGTGGCATATTGATTACTATTTGTAATACCACAGTTAAACTATAAGATTAACCACTGGTTAAACTATAGAATACCAAAACCATGGTTAATTTGTAGTTACCATAGTTTAAGTATAGTAACTGTGTTTTTTTTTTTTTTTTTTTTTTTATTTGTAGTAAAACCATGGTTAATTTTCATAAGGGTTAATATACTGGTTCCATATTATCATGAAATGACAACGAAAATACTTACAGCTTGGAAGTTAGTGGCTACCAGGAACAGTTTGGTTAGCAACATTTTTCAAAACGGCTTTGTTTTCGTTCAACATAAGAAAAAAATTCGCACAGGTTTGGAACAACATGGGGGGGAGTAAATGCTAACACTAGTTTTTGGCGCTTTCGAAACAATGCTTTTATGCAAAACTTTTATGAATCATTTGTTTAGAAACTGTGGTTTGGAGCACGTATCAAACTGCCAAAGTCACGTGATTTCAGTAAACGTGGCTTCATGGCGTCATAACTGTTTCGAAAGGTCTTGAAATTTCAATGGTTTGCAGTTGGGGAGCGATGATCTCTGTAAAACCGTGAATCATGCGAGTTAATTGAGTTTAGAACAGCGTCTACGTTTTTTACCTGATCTTAGATCAGTTTCATCAATTTGTAGACATTTTAACGAGACATTTGTGACTCTGGACCACAAAACCTTAAAAAAAGTCTCAAGTAGCACGGGTATATTTGTAACAATAGCCAACCATACACTGTATGGGTCAAAATGATCGATTTTTCTTTTATGCCAAAAACATTTTGTGTAATTAAAAGGATGAGTTGTAGTTAATAGTCTCTTACTGGGCTCTATATACGAGCTCTCCATAAAACAAACAAATCAAGCCCTGCAAATTAATATAAAATATTTAAAAATCCATATATTATACAGACACTTCATATTTATTGGTGTTTTATTATATTTTATTGCATTTAATGTATTATATGTTCAATAAAACATTTGCAGTGGGGTTTATAAAAGCTATTTTATGCATATTTTATCTTTTGTTTAATCTTTTCAGTGAATCGGTTGAACCGGTTCACAAAACAGGCCGTCCTTGCATCCCAGTGTGCATACTATCCACCCTATCTGCTCTAAATAGTATTGAAAATTACTACTATCACATAGACTTTATGGTGGATAATATGCACATTGGGATTGCAGGCCTGGATTGTGTTACCCAGAAGCACCGTGAACGTTTCGAAACGGAATCAGTCTAAATGATTCGCAAGTCAGCGACTCGAACAGCTAAAGATGTAAAAGAATCACTGAACCGGTTCTTTGAAAGAAACTGTTCGAATGAACCGATTTACAAAACTGCATTTGTTTCTATTGTTTTGGTCGTATTTAGTGTGAATTGATCTGCTAAAGTTGAATTCTGTCATCATAATTGAGATTCTTATTGTTTTGTGCTAGATTTTAGTCAGTTTACAATAATTTAGGGAAAAATAAACAAATAAACTTAAAAGTAGTTTTTATTAATAGCCTGTAATGAGACTTGACTAAATTGCATTAAATTATGAGTAGCTTGTAGCTTTTCAACACTGGTGTCAACCTTCTATGGCAACCACACTGGAGTAATACACTGAGGGTGCATTTTGTCCTTCTGGGTGTCTTATGTATGGGACACCTGAGAATTACAGTACACAGAACACAGTTTCACCCGCACAAGCTAGACCCCCAGAGACTGGTTCCCTTGATAGGGGGAAAATGAAAACTCCCAGCCTAGAATGCTACATTAATCACATATGCAGTCCCACAGGACTAGCCAGGTCGCACTGCTAGGGTTGAACCACAGTGAGTAGAGTATTAACAGCCGTGTACCACTGTCTCTGTGAGTGATGGTGGAACCCTCTAAAGGGAGTTTTCTCCCTAATTCATAAGCTGGAGAAGGTGGAATGGGACCCAGTGTCACACTAATATCGCTAACAGTGAGCAAAACAAAACACAGCCCAGCCCAGCAGGGTATCGTGGACCTATAAAGGCATGTTGTCAAGATTAATGGGCAGAACAAATCTACTTATATGCAGCCTGCATGTGCCCTGACCAGAGGTAGCCTTGAGGTACCACATTTCTTATATGTTTTGACTGTTGCATTGTGAGAAAAGCCCATAGGGAAATGTATGGGGAACTAATGGTCGTCTGATGTGACACTCATAGTGACTGCAACTGTTATATTTGTAAAGCTGTCATGTAGAGCCAGTGTTTAGGTATAGACGTGTTGTTTCTCCAAAGAAGACAGCACTAATGATACTAAAAGTGTGGAGAAATTGTTTTATCCCAGGATTTAAGGAACATATTCTCTGTATCACTTTACACTCATTCAGTTTATTTAGAAAGCTCAATTTGTTAACTTTGGTAATGCATTAGATATTATGAACTATATGAACAATACAAACTAGGCTATGTTTTGTTGGCATTTTTATCATTTTATACGTTGTTTACTATTTATATTTATTTGTTTAACCTTTTATTTTAGAAACTTTATGCTTTTTAAATTCGGATACTGTAAGAAACGTTTTTATTTTTGTACCACACAATGTTAACAGAAGAAAAAACAGTAGGCCTGCTTACAAAAAAATTTCATACATTTTTTTTTTATCTGTTAGAAAGTAAAATAAAATGCAAAAAATTCTCAATAATTAATCCTTATAATTCTGTTTTTGCCTCATCTGAACATTTTAAATTAATAAATGTAATTGATGTGAGATTTTTATTTAACTTTTTTTTAAGTAAAACTTTTATGCTTTTAATGTACAAACATGAATTAGCAATGAACATTAGTACAGTATATTTAACATAAGCATTATAAAGTTACTAGATTACTAAATGCTGTTCATTTTTAGTTCATGAAACATAATGCATTTACTACTGTAGAGTGTTAGCATGTTCTTATTCCCAGTTTTGTCTTATTTGTAAGTATTAGCTAAATTAATACATTTAACTGATGTTGTTCTTTTTATGATTATTATTCAGCATTTTTAAGGTGAAGTTTTTCCTTTAATGTATTTTGCACAAACATTAATGAAATGAAAAATAGTATAGTGTATTAACAAATTAACATTTACCTAGATTAATTTATTAGCAAAAATATTTTTGTTCATTTTTAATTCATGAAATCTACTGTATTACAGTTGAGCACAAAAGTTTGCATCCCCCTTTCAGAATCATTAAAAATGTTAATTATACCAAAATAAGAGGGATCATACAAAATGCATGTTATTGTTTATTTAGTACTGACCTGAATAAGATATTCCACATAAAAGATGGTTTTTATATAGTATATATAAGAAAATGATAGTAATGACCCGGTTCAAAAGTTTACATCTCCTTGATTTTTAATACTTTGCATTTACGTGAATGAATGCATTAAGAGCCGAGGGGTGAAAAATTTCTGAAAATCAGGATAAATGTAACTTATTTTGTCTTCTGGGGAAAATGCAACTATCTTCTGTAGCCTCTGAAGGGCAGTACTAAATGAAAAACAAATATGATATTTAGGCAAAACAAGACAAATGTACACATCTCCATTCTGTTCAAAAGTTTTCACCACCCAGCTCTTAATGCATGTTTTAACTTTCTGTAATAGTTGCATATTAGTTGCATATGATCACTTTTATTTTGGTAAAATAATTAACATTTTTAATGATTCTGAAAGGGGGGATGCCAACTTTTGACCTCAACTGTAACTAATGTTAATGAATTGCTCCTTACAGCAAAGTAATATTAGATTCTTTTTTTCCTGAGCGAGAGGATAGCAGGTTTCAATTCAAAAACAATCAATAATACTTTATAGAGCAGCAGCAGAAATTTATGTAGGTACTCTGTTCGCTTTTGTAGCGGATGAAATGCCAACTCTTGCTCCTGCAGAACTAGCAGTGAACTTCCAGTCCAAATAGCTCCCAGTGATGCCAGTCTCCGTGAAACACAACACTTAAATATGTCCAGATAATGCTTCTAGCCTTTTCTCTCAAATTGTTTGTTGCCTCGCAGAAATATTGCCATTATCTAGCCATTATCATTTCTAAACGCCCTCGTAGGCTTGCTACTCTATTCCTCGGGCAATTATGACTTGGTGGAATGGAAAAAATAAAGTGGCGTTTCACAGTTTTTATGTGCGTGAGCATGTTTGTACATCACTCACATCCGTCTCAGCCAAACTGAAGAACCCCGTGATGGTTCGGATGGCTTAGCGGCCGTCTCTGGAATGAGAAGAACAAAAGTGGAGGCAGACCAGAAATACCACAAAGAAAGAAAAAGCAATACAATCCTCTTTTCCCCAGAAGGAGGAAAAAAATAAACCAAACATAAGCACCGGAGAGCTGAGATAAAGCATGACTTATATTGTCCCCTGCCAAACAGAGCTGTTTCGGGATGAAACTCACAGAGAAGGTGGCCCTGGCCCCGGTTCCTCTGGCTCCCGGCTGGCCCCGGTGAGTTCAGGCTTCCCCGTTCGAGTCCTGAAGGAAGCGGTTCCCCAAGCAGTAGTGCGTTCCCACTTAATCCTGCTAATCCAGCATCTCTCCACATGCGGCTCTTGGAATCTCGTTACTTGGCTTTGATCTGCTGCCTGCAGAGAAGCCGTCCCGACGTGTTCCCTGCCACTGAAGCTCAGGCTGGGGCTCCAAAACCCCTTCAATGATCCACGAGGAGAGGCAGAAACTGGCAGACGGCTCCTTCCGGCTACAGAAGTATTTAAATCATGTTAGGAGAGCATTTGTTCGGGTCACATTCGCCATGACCTTGGAATATTTCTTTCTTGGCAGGGCCAAAAATAGTTATTTACTTCTCACTCTGGCGTGGATTTTTACATTCATCGTGCTCATCTCAGCAACTGTTGCATACGCTCAAATATTCACTTTACGTTTTGTTCTGATTGGCCTGGTATCAAGCACTTGATTGGAAATCCCATTTGTTTTTGAATATGCAAATGCCGCCGCAAGTTGAGGTGAAGTATGTAAATGAAGACAAAACGCTTGCAGGCGTACTTCCAACACTCAATAATCCACCCACTCAAACACACACACACCCTTATATGCAAAAATATATATGTCTGGACTTGCTATTAAAGCTGCTCTCAGGTCAGTTAAGATGCTGCACATCAACTTCAGATTTAATTTTTCAGAAACTTTCGTTCTTTGAATAGTTATTAATTAAACAACTCATTAATATTTCAGAGCAATGAAAGTTTAAAAAAAAAAAAAAAAAATCTTTTTCATCTTCTTCGTGGTCTATTTAAATATTCAAGTGAAATTAGTATGTTTGGTTTATAATTTTCTCTTTTCAACTCAGTCCACTAAATTTAGCCTCTGGTTCATTTGCCTAATAAGCAGACTTTGTTTTTTAATTAGTGGCAAAGGCTACTGCATCTCCGGAGTGTAACTGCAAACTATTTTTTGCTAAATTAACTTGTTTACAAGGCTTGAGAGTATATGGTTTGACCAAAAAGAAAGGCCTGTTTGGTTGTGGTGGAGGATGTGTGTTGGTTTAGCCTTAGGGTTAAATTAATCACTTCGTTGCAATACAAAACATGTTTCTAAGTCATTTTCTTCAGTATTTGTGTCTTGTTATTGAGTAAAAATATGTAAACAAACCTGAAGCAAGATATGTTTGCTTGATTGGATGAGATATTAAGACTTTACTAAACAAAGTGTGGTGGAGTTGTTTAAAATAAGATAACAGTTTGCCAATGGGGCAACAAAAAGAAAAGTAATTCAAAATGTATTCTCATGTTCTTGATTTGATCATAATTCAAGGATGTTTTATGGGACAATGAAAAAAAGTATGGACAAAATTGTTTTTTTGCAGTGCAGAAGTTTCAGCTTTCCTTGGAGGCACCTGAGGACATCATCGTTTGGAAAAACAAATAAAAGTAAAAAATGTTTTTCCAGAAATAACTGGTTAACTGGTTTCATTCAAGTCAAAAACAATATCTAGTAAAGTGGAATTAACCTAAATATATTAATTTATGGCAGCAGCTATAGAGGCTATTTACCCTAAGTGCAAATAACAGTAGATGTAGATTACACTAAGTGTAAATAGCATATTTTCTTAAAGATGAAGTTCACTACCAGAACAAAAATGTACAGATAATTTACTCATCCCCTTGGCATCCAAGATGTACATGTCTTTCTTTCTTCAGTCACAAAGAAATTGTTTTTTAAAGGAAAATTTCTCTCCATATAGTGGACTTCTATGGTGCCCGCAAGTTTGAAGTTCCAAAATGCAGTTTACATGCAGCTTCAAAGGGCCCCAGCCGAGAAAGAAGGGTCTGTTATTTTCTAAAAAAAAAATATTACAATTTCTATACTTTTTAACCTCAAATGCTCTTCTTGTCTAGCTCTGCGTGAACTCTGTGTGTTCTGGTTCATGACAATTAGGTTAAGTAGAAGACCTCTCATCTCATTTTCCTCTCCAACTTCAAAATCTCCCTACATCACTGTTTTACCTTTTTTTTTGGTAAAGGTCATTGATATTCTTTGCATGTTCACTTTGTAAAAACTGGGTCGGTACTTTTGCAGAGATGTAGGACGATTTTGAAGTTGGAGGAGAAAATGAGATGGGAGTTTTTCAACCCTACAACTGTCTTGAACCAGAATACAAAGAGTTCACACAGAGCTAGACAAGCCAAAATTTTTTTTAGAAAATAACCAATCTTTTCGCTAGGTAAGACCCTTCTTTCTTGGCTGGGATCGAGAGCCCTTCGAAGCTGCATTTAAACTGCACTTTGGAAGTTCAAACTCAGGGGCACCATAGAAGTCCACTATATGGAGAAAAATCCTGAAATGTTTTCCTCAAAAACCATAATTTTAAAGCAGGATTTTCTGCTATTTATAATACTTATTGCAAATAGAGGCAATTTTCTACACCTAAGTATTGTAGTACATCATAAAACAGTGTGCAATAATAACATAATGAGTGTAAATTATAGTTTAAATTCAAATTATTAAATGGATGCTGGCTTACTGGGACAATAATCCCTCCCTGCACGTACCCTAACCCTAACTGAGACTTTATTTTCAACTTTTCGATCATTTCCTTCATTTTTATTCAAAATAAATGCCTCTCCGATATTATATAAGATTTGAAAAGGGAGAAAAACAAGTTCACCAAAAGGCGGATTTGACCCCGGTTTGGTCACTTCAAAAAGACTTCAGAATGTGCTTTATCAACTGCACCACTGGAGCTGTTATTAGTCTAGCGTTTTTGTAGTGTTGACTAGCCTAATCACACGTCGGTGGGCGGAGTTAGTGGAAATAGCATCTGCCAACAAGGTTAATGGATAAACAAAATGGGTAAAATCAAATAGAGATAGCTCTTTAAGGTAACATTTACAGGTTATCACTTTTTTAAGAGTGTAAACAATATAGTCTATCTCCTCATTTACAGTAGATGGCTAAGTAAATATGTGTACAGGCTTGTTTAGGTGGTTTTGTGTTATTTATTTTTTTTCAAGTTGCGTGAATGCGGATTCTTGTTTCCATAGAAAAGAAAAGTTTGACACCAACTTTCTAGAGTGAAGAGAGAGCTACTCTCTTCTGTTTTATTCTGCTCTCACTGTTTTTTCTGTGTTTCTGTCCCTGTTCCAGAGGCGTTTTCTCTGAGGAGGCAAGGGAGACAGTGCTTTCTCTCAAATTCGGATAGGAAAATAGTCTACAGGACAAAAATAAAAAGAAGGGAACAGTGGCGAAAAGTCAGGTGAGGTTTGGTTAGATAACGCATGTCTCTCGTTCTTGCAACAGCTTCACTGACTGGCCTGAATTCATCAAACTGGTGTAAATAGATGAACAAATGACCAATTAATAAACATACTTTCTTGATAGTGGCAGGTCAGTGATCTGTTGTAAAATGAAGTGAACATCATATTAAACATCAAAAGTACAGTATGAATATACAGCTTCAGTAAAATCAGTGTTGAAACATCATAAATGATTATTTTTGACAGTTCAGCCCATAAATTCTCTCCTAAGCCTGGTAATTGTTACTATATGCACTTGTGTATGTGTTGTACTATCCACTCCACTTAGAAACATGAGTATGCAACTGCATTAGCATATTGTAGTCATGAGTACTGCTGTTGAAGAAGCACTCCATGGACTTGTTGTTCCTCCAAATGAGCGCTCGAGACCTCAAGATCTGTCTGCTGAACAAGTGAATGATCTACTCAGTTCTGACTCACTGGAATCTCATTAGTGACACAACCGCTCAGAGTCATTAGCTAAACGGCTGCTGGTAATCATTCTTAAAGGGACAGGGCGCTATTTAAGACTGCTTTATGGATTCATGTGTTAATAACTGTTGTTGGTGTTGATGTAGATGGTAATTTGAAGTTAATTAGTTTGTCTGCCAGTTTTTCTTTGTGTTTACCTAATATAGCCCTCTAGATGATTTGAAATCCACAAGTTTATGTAAAATATGATTTGAACACGATTTCATGAGCTTGGTCCAGCTAACCCTAACATTAACAGTGAAAACAGTTATATTGTGAGATATTATTATAATTTTAGTTAGTTTTCTACTTTAACATAGGGTAAAAACTACTTCAGTGTCACATGATCCTTAAGAAATCATTCTAATATGATGATTTGCTACTCAAGAAACTTTTATTATCATTATATATAGTTGAAAATAGTTGTGTTACCTAATATGTTTTGGAAACCATTTTTCTCCATATTCTGAATGGATGAATAGAAAGTTTAATAATATTATTTTAAATAGAAATCTTTTGTAACATTTTAAATGTCTTTACTATCATTACTGTCAATTTATTAAATCCTTGATCAATTTTTGATCAATTATTACTTTTTTCTTTTTTTAAAGGTCATACTGACCCAAAAGTTTCTTCATATATTTTATATATATTATATAGTATTTTTTGTTTAGATAGTCTTCCACACAAATTACTGCCTTTGTGATTTATTTATTTATTTTTTTTTATTTTATTTTATTTTATTTTATTTTTCAATTTATCATTCCAAAAACAAAAGGAACAGATGTGCTACCTACAAAAAATTATGAGCTTTTAGGTGATTAAAAATTCTAATTAGCTGCCATACTAGCACACATTTGTAATATCAATAATTATAATAAATCAGCAGGAAGCCGAACCTCCTCCCAATAGAGTGAAGTTTATGTCTCTCTGTCGTCTAACGGCACATCGAATTTTAAAATTACGACTCTGATGCGTCGTACAAAATCAACAATGCTGGAATGCAAAGGTCTGCTGCAGATTTTCATATTTTATCCATAAACCCAGAGACTAAAATATGAAAATGACACGAGCAGTGCTGTGACAGAGGGAACACCTGGGCCGCGCTGGTGCAGGTGTAGCAGTAATAAATACTGAGCGCTGCGGCACGGGCTCTGGTTGTTGGTTGTAATTGTGGGCGTCCTCCCTTAGTAATTGTGCGGATAATGAAGACACAGAGGAGCCACAGAAAACCATCTGTGCAGCTTTCAGAGGTAATGTCCACCAGGAGGGAGGGAGACATTGGCTAGATGTTGCTTTTTGGATGCGTTTTAAGATGTTATGGTGTTTTTTTGAGATGCACTCAACTGTTGGTTGGAAACATAACCAAACCCTCTGGCTGTTTGCAGGTTGCTGTCTTTTAAAAAAGAGCCTTGACATGGATCTGGGAATACTTTGACTAACATTTGGTGAAGCTGAGCTAGTGAGAGAAGGAAGAGAGAGTCCGCTCTGTGTTTGTGTGTGTATTCGTAAGCTCCCCCTCAGGTACGAATGTGTGCCTTTGCAAAACATATTTCAGAAACGCAGATGGTCTCTGCATAATGGACTAAAGCCGTCCCTTATCGCCACGTCAAAGGAATAATTCAATTTGGAGGACAAACACAGGGCAGAGGAATCAACACAGGCTTGAAAAGAAAGAGCGGGAGAGACTGGAGAAATGCTTTCATTAGTCTTCCTGTATCTCCACATACATGTATTCCCTCAATTCATCCACATTTTGAACACGTTCTCAGTTCCACAAAGGCAGTGAAGGTGTGTGTTACTGTGTGTGTGCACGTACGTGTAAAGCCTGCCTGTTGTAAAGATAAATAGCAAATGAATAAATTACAAATGTGCCTTTTAGATATCAATATTGCCAAAGTAATTTCTCATCCAGTTCTTCCAAGAGAATTATATCTGACTTGTACCTTCATTTCAACCCATGAAAGAATAACATCCATTTATTTTTGCCATTTTATGATCACATTTTACTGTAAACCACACTAGCAGCGGAACTAATAGTCAGAAAAACCTATTTTCTTGGAATGATTTATTGGACTTTCAGACAAAAGTTTGCAGTTTTTTTTTTGTTTGTTTGTTTGTTTTTTTTGAGCATCATCAGGTTTTTATGGCTCATATAGTATGATATAGTGAGAAAAAGGAGATTACACTTGCAGAGGAATAAAAAACACCTCAGTTTTATTCAGAGGCCAAAACTGAGCAAAAATATGCAATTTGGTGCAGTTTACAATATTAATATGGCCAAAAAGATGAAATTCTGTACTTGTAATGTAAATCTTTTTTTTTTTTTTTTTTTTTACGATAGTATAGCATATTACTTAAAATATCAGTATCTATAAAATAAGTGTCATTTTATATCTCCCAGTAATATGTCTTAGTAAGATCATATTTAAATGCTTATGGTCAAAGCTCTGTAGTTTTTATTGTGAAGGGCAAAACATAAAATGCAATGTCATTCTGTAAAAAAATGTATGGATAATCAAGTAAAATCAAGTAAGCACAAAAAAGTAAATAGTTCTACACTCTAAAAAAAATTATCGTGAATTTAACGGTAAACGACTGTAAAAATGCTATAGTAAAAACCTGTTAAATGGTTAATGGTAAGTTTCCCCTAATATATACGGTGAAAACCTGTATTGCACATTACATTAATTTTATTGTAGTATACCGCTACGGTAGTATTTTGGAAGTGAAAAAGAATGTAATTTACAGTGATTAACCGTAAATTGACATTCCCAGAATTTCCTGCGTTACATTAAATGTTTTTTTTTTTGGAAAATGTTTCTTCTCATTTTTTTCTTCTCAGTTTTGTACATTAGGGTTGTATGTCACATCTAATGTTGATAAATTAATGTTTTTTGCATTATTTCAGTTTCATGTGTGTTACCATGATGGTGTTTAGTGTTTGTGTGAATGACACTGTGCACCTTCTATATACAGTATGTTAATATTTAAAAGCTGCTTGTAATGGGCTTCGGTTCATCATGTGACTTTTCAGTACTTCAGTAGGTTGGTATATTAACATTATATCAGTTAACAAAATTAAGGTATTTAAATTAAAATGTAATTTAAGTTAAAACGGTAAAACCTAAAATGTTGCTACCATGTTTTCTACACTAAAATTCTGGCAGCCACAACTGTCTGTTTTTTTTTTTTTTTTTTTTTTTTTTTTAATTTACCTTCAATTAATTAGTTTTCATCTTGAAATCTTATTAAAAACATTAAAATTCTTACGTTAATTTTATACAAATAAGTAAAGATTTCACAACGAAAAGACATTTTTAAAATTTTACAATTACTCTAAAAAGCTGTTTACTTGTTAAAAAGTATAAACTATCAATCAGACTGTACACTGTAAAAAACAATTTGTTGAGTCAACATAAAATAATTTGTAACTTGGCTGCCTTAAAATTTTAAGTTCAGTCAACTCAAAAAAAGTTTATTCAAATTGAAATGTTAATTTATACTAAGTGACAACTTAGATATTTGAGTTGAATCAGCTTAAAATTTTAAGGCAGTTGGGTTACTTACCCATCTGTTAAGTTTAGCAAACACAAATATCTAAGTTGTTACTTAGTACAACTTAACATTTCAAGTTGACTAAACTTTTAGTAGTTGACTGAACTTAAAATTTTAAGGCAGCGGGGTAACAAATTACTTTAAGCTGACTCAACAAATTGTGTTCTTTATTTTTTACAGTGTAGTTGATCATTTAGAGGCCTCAGAAATTTGACCAGGGTCGCGTTAACCAATGATGGAAGTTATTTATCAGTGACGGAAAAATCTGAAGGCCGTCCGTCATTTTGACAGATTACACTCAGGGTGATGTATTGTAAATTGTAGCTGCAGTCCCACCCCTGTCCAGTTAGTGGCGAGTGCGCTCCAGTCTGGCAGCAGAGCAGGGGATCCAGAACAAAAACAAAAAATTGTCACAAATGTTTTCCTATGCGTTTGATTACGCACAGACGAGTACACAGAAGCTACAACGATCTATCAAGCCACATTAAAGTGCCAACGGGATTTTTGGCTTGAATTTCCCAATGAAATGGACAGAATTTGAAAATGAGACTTTGTTTAGTAAAGTAACACAAAGGCTGAAGTGGCTGATCGACAAGTTAGCACAGTCTAGTGGAAAGTGCTCGCAATTTGCTTATGTAAGCGAACCGGGCACACCTCTATGTTATAAACTTCAACACTGTATAATGCATTAAGGCGGCTTTCACACCGAACGCGGAAAAGTGCAAAAGTTCATTTGAACAACTCATTTGAACTTTGTCCACGGCGTGTGTGCTCCACTGCGTGTGTGCTTTGGTCAAGGCAGAAACAAGCCATCCTCACGCGGCAGAAGCAATTGAAACGAATGGGTTTCATAGCACTGCACTTTCCGCATTCGGTGTGAAAGCCGCTTCGTGCACCTTCATTTATCATTACTCCAACTAATGAGACAGACAGACAGTCAATCTGCATCAGTCACAAATTGTCAGACTACAGTGGGTCCACAGCTGAACAACAGAACTACAGAAGCATGAGTTAGCCGGTTAGTAAGACATGTGCAGGGTTGTTACACAACATAACATCGCTAGAAAGTACAATCTTTGTAGATTCATCTTTTGGAAGTGAATATAAAACAATTTTACTCACAGCGTAGGATACAGCGTCTTCTGTATAATGTACGTGTACATTTCCATGTGATATAAACCAGATGGAAATTTTACAGTTTGTGGGCGGGCAAATTGTTCGCGACGTAGAACGTGGGCGGACATTATGCAAATGTGTTACTTTGTGACGTATGGTTGTAACAGAAAAAGATTCGAATTCCTGACGACTCGTTCAGGCAAATGTGAGCCGAATAACTTTATTTATCGTGCACTGTCGGCTTCACAACTTTGCAGATAGTTTATGTTCACATACATGACACACTACATGAAAGATCATATTTGAAAAGGCATAATAGGAGCACTTTAAGAATCGATAATTGTTCATTAAAATGAGAATCTATTATAATCCAGAAATCTGTTATTATTATTATTTTTTTAACCCAGCGTATTTTGTTGTTTTTAAACACTACAGTATCGTCTTGTAGGTTCATGATAAAAATGAAAATGTGAACAAAAATAAAAGCAATTAAATGTTATTCTGATTGAAATATGAAAATTAAAATGATGGGTAATAATAGATTATGACAGAATTTTTATGACCCTGTTCGTCAAAATGACAGACTAGTGCAACCTCTGAATTTGACTATCAAATATAATGAAAAGTAGGCTTTATAGGGTTAATAAAGCACAAGTTATTTGTTTTTTAGGAGAAACTTCTAAAACAATGTCTATATTTATGAAACATAACTAGGAACTATGTGTCTTTCTGCATTTATATGTGCACCTGTGGGATCAACAGGGAAGACAACACATTAGAGATGAGATGAGAGAAGGTGGACAGGTTGAGGGCGAGTCATCAGACCAGAACTCTCTTAACACTAAGAAGGTCCTTTGGGAAATGGAGGGAATGAGAGAGGAAAATAGATGGAGAGAGAGTGTATGGGATTTGACTTCACGGCTGTTGTTGACTTACTGTTTTAAAGGCATGCTGGGAGACAGTATGGCGACGCAGAATTGGAAGCCCAGTTTCCCCTACAAATCCATTAAAAAGATGGGAAAGTGTCTTTTTTCTATGAATAAATACTTTGAGGCAAACATGCAATTAAAGGGATAGTTCACCCCAAAATGAAAATTACTAACTGTTGTACTCGCGTTCATGGTTCCATTGGATGACATAGGTGTAGAGTAAGCTCTGGTGAGAATATGCTAGTTTTTCGAGAACCAAATTTTGTTTACGGCAAAGGAAAACCAGTCTCTTCTTGGCTTATATCGAAATCCTCCGACATTTTTCTTTGCAAATCCTAATTTCGTACTTCTAATTCGTGACCGGTATTTTGTTTTGCTCTCTCCTCTGCGCTTCCACGTTCATCACTTCTCACCGGACATTACGCTACGCTTACGTCCTACGCCATCCGCTCGAACGCCACAATAAACGTGTACAATATTAGCAAAAACTAGAGATTATGGTTTATAAAGTTTTAAATATGGATATTTAGAGAACTTTTTATGGATGATGGATGCACATTTTTTTTGGGCTTCAAAATCTCAACACCCATTCACTGTCATTGTAAATCATGGGATCATTAACATAACATCATATAAAAATCTAAGGTGATCTACACTGTATTGGGCATTTAATGTAAACATAATGGCATCTGTTTGCAAAGTTTTAGTTCTCGTGACTTATCCTTGTGATGTTGATAGAGTCTTAGTTCCCGCAACTATGGTGCTCAAACCATTTGGTGATGTCATTATGATTATTTGGATAGGTCTGCTGAGGTGTTACAGTTGGGGGAAAGGGTAACGTCCTGCATCCTCTGTTGATCTGATCAAAGGATGTCACCTCTGAGTACTATGTCAATATCTCTAAGGCCCACCTACTAAATGTATATAAACTACAATGTATCACTGCTTTAGTTAGACGACTTTTGATGACTGCAGCGACGCACAGCTAGTATCTCAATAAAGAGAAACTTCTGCTTCAAGATATCCAAAACGTCTCCTGGTCTCTAAGAAAAAGTTTACAACACTTGGAAGAGCCATGATTTTTTTGTAATATCAATCCAGTTGTATTCATCTGAAAGTAGAAAGTCATATACACCTAGGATGGCTTGAGGGATATTTTTAATTTTTATTCACCTTTTTTTTTTCTTTTTTTTTTTTAAACGTGTTATGAGACACATTGAAATATGTCCAAATTCAAGCATAACTTGAACATGTACAGTACTCATACACACTGCCACTGAAACAAACCATTTGAAATGTTGATTTTCAATCATATTCAAGCAAATCAATTTGCTATTGTGAATTATCATGCCATTTCGGTGTTTTACTTAATGATAATGGTCTATTCATTTTGTAATTATGGCAGGTAAAAACTAAATTGAATCGTCTGCTGTCTAGAAAAGTCCCCTTTTCATTTAAACAACTGTGAGGCAGTGAAAGTGTAAGTGGTAGATTTTTTTCTAGTTATATTTGGCTCACATTCAGCCTTAGATCTCAAAAGTGAGGAGAGGAGAGCCAGCGATGTCTGTGAAGCATGACAGAATTTCAGAGCTCTTTTTTCCGACAAGATGAGAGCGAGGAAAAAGAAAAAGGGAGAGAGTGCAACCCACATTAAAGGTGTTGGGGGGATAAAAGAATGGGAAAACTGCATTACAGACAACGGGAGTGGATGTACATTTAGTCAGAGAGGATTTCGAGATAGTTGAGGGGAGGTAAATAAGAGGAACAAAGGGACGGTGTGCAAATGCATGAGAAGAGTGTGTTTCTAAGACCGAACGAGAGAAAGGACGGCTCTGTCCTGTGAGAGGGAGCACAGTGCAGTGACCGTGAAAGTGCTTAAATAAACACTGCAAGAGAGGAGAAGAGCAGGAGGAGGAGGAGGAAAGGGTGCAGGCGAGATAAAGAGATGAACCAGCAAATTGAGCCAGAGGGTTGGAAAAGACAGAGCAATAGACTGTAAAGAGAGAGAGAGAAGAGAAAGAAAATACAAACACGACTGAAACACTAAGACTGATCATCAGATATCGGCCGGAATGAATAACACAGACGGCCTGGACGAATGGGGAGAGAGGAAATTAGATCAAGTGAAGGCAAATGTGTGGTGCTAATGGAACAACCGCTTTGAAAATGGTGACACCACCAATTCACTGGACTGCAATTAACTATTTAGCACTCTCGGGACTTCTGAAATCGCTACCATGGCTGCAAAATAGCCTTGTGAAACAGATACGGATTTAGAATCTGACTGGATGAGGCACGGTCAGTGCTGTTGTACAGTAGCCTATATAAAGGTTATTATATGCAACTGTGATGCATGTCAGTCTGTGAATGTGAATGACAGAATTGTTGCATGGAAGAAACGTTGAGACATTTATGACACTTTAAGGCCCAGAAAGGTAGCAAGAACATCATTAAAATAGTCTATGTGATATCAGTGGTTCAACCCTAAAGGAGAAGTTCAGGTACAGAACAAAACTTTACAGAAAATGTACTAACCTCATTGTCATCAACGATCGGTCATTTTCTAAAAATAAAAAAATGACATACTTTTTAATCTTAAATGCTCGTCTTGTCTAGCTCTGCGATGCACATGTGTACTCTATGTAATCCGGGTCAGTACATTTAGGGTATTTCAAAACTCTCATCTCATTTTCTCCTCCAACTTCAAAATCATCCTACATCGCTGTTTTACCTTTTTTTTGTAAAGAGAATTTGACCTTCTTTGCATGTTTACTTTGTAAACACTGGGTCTGTACTTCTGTAGCGATGTAGGACGATTTTAAAGTTGGAGGAGAAAGTGTATTGACCCGGATTACACAGAGTATGCATGCGCATGGCAGAGCTAGACAAGACGAGCATTTGAGGTTAAAAAGTATAAAACAAAAACAACAAACCTACCCTGAGAAATCAAATTCATTCATTCAAATAAAAAGTTTCAAATTTGGTGTTGCTTTCAAGCGGTACACTACAAAGTTTGTCATTTTGTGGTCACTGAATCATGCTCATGAAATTAGATTTATCGTGTCATGAAAAGAAATGTGCAGTGAAAAGTCAGTTTAGGCTGAGAGGGAGATACAGTCAGACAAAAAGATGATGAGAAGCTGTTCACCCATCACTGCGTGCACAAACACGCATAGCGATGCACAAAGAAGTGTTTATGATAATTAACTTATAAGCTCCAGCTGGTGTCTGGCTGCGCACATCAGAATGTGTGGCGATGTTGCGGTTCATGTACATCTCATAGGTCAAGGGTCAAAGCCACAGCTGTCACACACAGCTCGTGTTGCGTTTGCGGCCGGGCAGGTCTTCTGTGTAAATGCATCAGAGCAGAGAGAAAAGACTGACAGAGAACGGCAAAGAGGTCGGAGAGAGATGGGGAGGGCTGGAACATAGATCGGAGTGTGTATGAATCTGAGGGAATGGGATTTTGCCTGGAGCGAGAAGAGCTTGGTTTGGAAGTCAGAGCGCTGGTGTTTTTTCTCACTTTGTGATACCGCTCCATCATGAACATATTAAAGGGATAGTTCACCCAAAAATTCATCTTCATGCCGTTCCGAACCTGTAAGACCTTTGCTCATCTTTGGAACACAAATTTAGATATTTTCGATGAAATCCAAGAGCTTTCTGACCCTGCATAGACAGCAATGCAACTACAACGTTCAAGGCCCAGAATGGTTAGTAAGGACATTGATAAAATAGTCCAGGGATATCAGTGCTTCAACCGTAATGTTATAAATCTATGAGAATATTTTTTGTGTCCAAAGAAAAGAAAAATAACGACTTTATTTAACAATTTCTTCTCTCAATATTTCATTTAATTTAATAATTGTCAAAATGATTTATTTGTGTCAGTATATTGTTGCTCAATTATATTGTCATGAAGAGCTGGGATGTGTATAGATCCTTGCAACATGGGGCCGTGCATTATCATGCTGCAACATGATCGTGGATGAATGGCACAACAGTGGGCCTCAGGATCTCGTCACGGTATCTCTGTGCATTCAAAATGGCATCAATAAAATGCACCTGTGTTCGTTGTCCATAACATACACCTGCCCTTACCATAACCCACCGCCACCATGGGCCACTCGATCCACAACGTTGACATCAGCAAACCGCTCACCCACACGACACCATACACGCTGTCTGCCATCTGCCCTGTACAGTGAAAACCGGGTTATATCCATGAAGAGAACACCTCTCCAAAGTGCCAGACGCCATTAAATGTGAGCATGTGCCCACTCAAGTCAGTTACGACGACGAACTGCAGTCAGGTCGAGACCCCGATGAGGACGACGTACATGCAGATGAGCTTCCCTGAGACGGTTTCTGACAGTTTGTGCAGAAATTCTTTGATTATGCAAAACGATTGTTGCAGCAGCTGTCCGGGTGGCCGGTCTGGTGAAAATGCTGGATGTGGAGGTCCTGGGAGGGAGTGGTTACACGTGGTCCGCGGTTGTGAGGTCGGTTTGATGTACTGCCAAATTCTCTGAAACGCCTTTGGAGATGGCTTATAGTAGAGAAATGAACATTCAATTCACGGGCAACACCTCTGGTGGACATTCCTGCCGTCAGCATGCCAATTGCACGCCTCAAAACTTGTGACATCTGTGGTATTGTGCTGTGTGATAAAACTGCACATTTTAGAGTGGCCTTTTATTGTGGCCAGCCTAAGGCACACCAGTGCAATAATCATGCTGTCTAATCAGCATCTTGATATGCCACACCTGTGAGGTGGATGGATTACCTCGGCAAAGGAGAAGTGCTCACTAACACAGATTTAGACAGATTTGTGAACAATATTTGAGAGAAATAGGCCTTTTGTGTACATAGAAAGTCTTAGAACTTTGAGTTCAGCTCATGAAAAATGGGGGCAAAAACAAAAGTGTTGCATTCATAATTTTGGTCAGTGTAATTAATTAACGCATTAAACTGACAGCCTTAGTAATAAATGAAACCTACATAAAATCCTATCTATCTGCATAACGTGTGTTGTTTTTTTTTTTAAAACATAGATCATGTGCTTTTGGCAAAAACAAACCAAGCTCTGATGCAGTGTCTCCTATGAAATTTGTTGTATTTTTTATTTATTTATTTTTTATTTTTTTATACAAGCCTCTGGGCTTTAGCGTGCAATGTAACATAACACCATTTTGAACTTTACAGATCTTTGCAGTGGAGCTGTGACGGTGCAAATGTTGTTATAGAGTGAACTCGGAGCAGGAAAATCCGGAGTGGATTCTAAAGGAGGGATTACGGGGCATTTTGAGTGGGAAGGGGAAATTGCTGCTGCTCCGTTCCACTCACATACTCTGACACGAATGCAGTGAGCGAGAGCGTAGAGGAGAGTGACCCCTCTGGCCCCGGCCCACGGTCACGTGTAATCACTCTCGCGCCTGTTCTCGTTTGCAGTTATTCTATATCCCTCTGCCGGCCTGCTATTTTTTTCTTGTTCCCTCGTTCTGCCGCTGTCTTTTATTCCTGTCTGTGTTTCTCTTTCGCTCCACTGCTCAGCTGGCTTTAGGCAGTTCTGTCTATTCCGCTCTTTGACATGGTGATGGAGAGAAAGCCTGTGGAAGGGGGAGCCGTGACGTGAAATGGCCTCTTGAAGGTGTGACACACATTAGCTCTGTTTTAAAAGCAACTGCCTTGCTGTCTACATTGGCAGCTATCTTTAAAGTTAGAATCCTAACCTAAATGATGGATTTTGAGCATTCTACAGTACATAGGTAGCTATATATAAAATAGTACTTAATTTGGTTCACGATTATGTTCACTAATTTTTAAAATTACAACACTCAAATAACCATTTAATTACTGTTATTACTGTAAAGCTAACGCAAATAATTAATAAAAAATAAGTATATTTTTTTTGTAATGTTTTCAGTACTGATTGAAACTACAAATATAATTACCTTGTGATAAATACATGTGATGCTGCATTAACATTAGGCCAAATTAAGAAAAATCTCAATAAATCTCAGAAAAAATATTTTTTCCCTTTCATTGTACTTTTTTTATTTTTTAAAGGAAATTATAAATATAACATTTTTATGATACAATTATAAAAGAATATTTAAATGAAATATTATTTTAATATTTGTTAATATTAATAAGTTCATATTTTATATATAATTTATTATTTGTTTATATTATTTAATAAATGTTTATTATTATAAAATTAAAGTATAATAACCATAAGTTGACTGTTGCCAATTTAATATAAAGCTAACACAAATAACTGTTAATAATTATATAAAAAAAAAAGGAAAACAAAATCCCCAGACCCATATTTCATATAAAATATATATATATATTCTTATTTATTTTTATGTATTTTTTTTCTTTATTGTACTTTTTTAAACAACTTATAAATATTGTAACATTTTATTATACATTATACATATTATATTATAAAATATATATAAATAAAATATTACTTTAATATTTATTAATATTAATAATATTTAATAGTGAATATTTCATATATTTATATTGTTATATGTGTTTATTATTATTATTATTATTATTATTATTATTGTTATTATTAATGAATTATAAATATTGTAATTTTTTAGAAAATTTATTTAAAATGAATATTAATATTGTGTATATTATTTATATGTATAGGTCTATTATATTATATTATATTATATTATATTATATTATATTGTATCATATTATGTTATATTATGTTATATTATATTATATTATATTATATTATTCTCCCTGTATCTGCTGGCATCGTTTCTTTTGTCCTTCAGTAGGACAAATCATAAAACTATAAAATGATCCAGTGTTCCTGTGATAACATGGAGCTACTACTAAGGCTGTTGGTTCAGACCAATATATTTTTATATTTTATGCAAGCATGAGGTTTTTTTTTTTTTTTAGATACAGTCTTAAAATCGTTATGTCCACCTTTGCATATATTAAAACACTGGATTATTGATTTATAATGCATCTCTCATCAGTTCTCCTCTACAGGAGTGAGATGAATCTGCACCTGAATGCAACATGAGTGTAATATCACTGTTCAGCTCCTGCGCCTACGAATTATGTATGACTGCTCAAATATTTAGCACACACTGCCCCTCGCTTTACTCAAACATTTTTGTAATGTATCACATAGTCAATAGAGAAATCTCATCTAAATCATTGTGCTTGCAAACTGCATGTATGAACAAGCATATCTTCATCATAATCTTTTTGTTTTCAATTAGCACTATTCATCCTGAGTGCTGAGAAAAGAGCTATTTTTTACAAACACACAAAAAAAATGAATCTCAAGTGATTGTATTATTAAAACAAGAGATGAATCACTTGATTTTGATGATGATCCAAGCATTATTGCTCATAGTAATTGCAACAAATCTCTAGTACTTCAAATTTAGCTTTACCACACACTAAGCAACTGCATAGCAACACCTTGGCAACCAATCACGACGTCTTAGTTTTGCTAGACACAGAAAATGTGAATATCTTGATTGTTTACCTAACTATAGATTTTTGGTAATAAGCACTTAGTATTTGTTAAGTTACTATAATTATAATTAAACCCACACCTCCATAATGTTTTGTTTTCCAGCAATTAAATCCCATGAGCCCCGACTCCATCATCATTTCGGTAAACATGATTACCACATGATTCCTGCCCTCGGCTACACTTTCATCAGCCTCGGCTCTAAACAAACGTCCTATCACTCTAATTGAATTTATTTAGCACCTTGATTTTTCTCCTCATTTGCAGAATCTTTGGCTTGCATTGATTTGAGCTAAATGTGCTGCTACACGGACAAATGGCGCTTCAGATAACACAGTATTTAGAGCTGTCAGTCAAACTCTGTGCTGGTGTTCAGGCCAACTGCAAGCGCTAGATAGCTCATGCCGACAAAACTAGGTCACATCCAAACATTGTTGCAGAGCTCATGTAAACTAAAAGTTAATATTCTCTCACTGTTGTTAGTGGCACCAATAACTGTGGCAGAGGTATTACTATATAGAAAATATCAAAATAATACACTTGATCAACACAACAAACGTTAATTTCAATGAAACACTGAAAAAGTATATTCTTTTTTTGTGTTAGGTCATTCAAAATGACAAAATGCATTCAAGATTAAACTCCAGTTTTAGACTCCACATTTTATTGGTTAAATAAACATTGTTTACACTATCAGGAAAAAGAAAAAAAAATCAGTTTTTACATTAACAATGTAAACAATATTCTGTTTGTTAAAACCAAGTATGATTCTCATCACGTTAGTGTTTTTAAGCATTTTACATTTATTCCAAAATTATAACTCATGGCAGTAACAGTTAAACAATATATTTTTTGTGAACTGATGTTCAACTGTTCTTTTTAATTGTTAACTTTTTAACTATTTTTTAATTTATCGGATCATCAGTCATCAAAGCTCTGGAAATATTGGTCACAGACATGGAAAGTTACTTTAAATTTCACTTTCAATCTGATTACTCACTAAAAACTCCCACAGATCTTGTTTTAATGTCATTTTAAATCTTATTTTGCCGTAACAAAGTGTTTATATCTAAGGCCCTGTTTACACTTGGTATTAAAGTGCCCCTATTATGCCATTTTAAAGGTTGCTAATATTGTTTTAATAGACTCCCAAAACAGGTTTACATGTATGCAAGGTCAAAAAACACTTCAGTTTTCTCCAAAAATAGATTTAATTTTGCCCCATTTCTAAATGATTCATAAACGACGAAGAATCAGTCTCTCTAAACCCCTCCTTTCCGTGAGCCCTCACTGCTGTGATTGGTCAGATGGCGCAGTCCTTTATGATTGGTTACAGTACAGTGTGTTGGAGAATGAAACGCCCATTGCCATTAATGACTGACAGCCCTGGAGACTTATCAATACACAGAAAAGATGGCATCGATTTTACCATAACAATTCCAGCCAGAGTCTGATGATGAAACGGCTGAAGTGGCTGATCGACAAGTTAGCACGGACTACTGTGGAAAGTGCTCTTAATTTGTTTATGTAAGCAAACCGGGCACACCTCTATGTTATGCTATTAAGGTGGCTTTCACACCGAACGTGAAAAGCGCTGCGCTGGCCGCTGGGTTCAGTGCAGCCCTTCAGAGCGTTTTTTGAACAACTCATTTGAACTTTGTCCGCTGCGCGTGCACTTTGGTCGAGGCAAAAACAAGCCATCTTCGCAGGGCGGAAGAAATTGAAACGAATGGGTTTCATAGCACAGCGTTTTCCGCATTCGGTGTGAAAGCTGCTTCGCACGCCATCCTTTATCATTACTCCAACTAATGAGACAGACAGACAGTCAAGCTGCATCAGTCACAAATTGTCAGACTACAGTGGGTCCACAGCTGAACAACAGAACTACAAAAGCGTGATTTAGCCGGTTAGCAAGACATGTGCAGGGTTGTTACACAACATAACATACACAACTACATATTTTGAACGATCACTAGAAAATACAATCTTTATAGATTCATCATCTTTTGGAAGTGAATATAAAACAATTTTACTCACAGCGTAGGATACAGCGTCTTCTGTATAATGTAAGTGTAAATTTCCATGTGACGTAAACCAGATGGAAATTTTACTGTTTGTGGGTGGGCAAGCTGTAGAACGTGGGCGGACATTATGCAAATGTGTTACTTCGTGACGTATGGCTGTAACAGAAGAAGATTCGAATTCCTGATGACTTGTTCAGGCAAATGTGAGCCGACTCTTTTTTTTGATAGACAATAACTATTTATTGTGCACTGTCGGCTTCACAATTTTGCAGATAGTTTATGTTCACATACATGACACACTACATGAAAGATCATATTTGAAAAGGCATAATAGGAGCACTTTAAGATGTGGTTTGGTCGATCGGATCACAAGTGGACAATGGAGACACATAGCCGTTTTTTCCCATTTACCTCCACTTGTTACCAATGTTTTTCTGCAACCACTATACGTGCGCAGCTGCAAGTGACGTCACTGTAATGTCTACGTGAAATTGGTCTATTGCAGGGATGGTGAACGTCGGTCCTGGAGAGCTGCAGCCCTGCAGAGTTTTGCTGCAACCCTAATCAAACACACCTGAACAAGCTAATCAAGGTCTGAAGGGTTACTAGGATGCTACTAGCAGGTTAGTTTTAATTAGGGTTGGAGCTGAACTCTGCAGGGCTGGAGTTCGCCACCCCTGGTCTATTGGTTCATTTGATTTAAAGCTTGAAAAGGTTTGTTTCTCCCATTACTATGTTCTTGTACGTCTCGCAATAAATACGTATTAGGTCAGTAGGTGGAGAGCAGGGGGTCTTTAGCAGCTGTTCGAATGCATTCGTCCACATGCCTACACTACAACAGCAATCCGATCTAATGTGTTTTGACCACCTCTGGATCTGGTTGAAAGTGGACAAGCTCAAAACATTTTACACCCCGTTTTTACATCTGTACTTAGCATTGTCCACTTGTGATCAGATCGACAAAAACACGTTAATACCAGGTGTAAACAGTGTGCCTAAGTGTGAGTTGTTTACTTACTTTTTTATTAGTCTTCCCATTAACACCATAATGTTGTTCATGCAGACTGATTTGAGAATGCAGAAGGCGCACAAACACAAGAGGCATGATTTATTACATGAACCAATCACAGCTGGTCATAACCAGTCACATCCAATTATGTTCTGAAGGAGGCACTGCCTCCTTTCACCATGACCCCCCACCAAACTCACTGTACACTTTAAGATGTCTGTTAAAACTCATTGAGCTCAGGGGAGGCGAAGGAGACTTGGATACCCACTGTAACTTTACCTCCTGCTGTTGCTGTTGGACAGTTTTGATTTAGAAAAATGAATGATTTCTACACCTTTTAATGGCATTTTATTGGCATTTTCATTTCTTATTTTTTTTTCTTACCCAGTATTTTGAGGAGGCACTGCCTCCCTTGCCTTCTCGGAGGAAATGATCCTGATATAATGTAATCAACATTGTGTATATATATACAGTTCTGCTTAGTAACTGATTGCATGTAATCTGGATTGTGTAATCAGTACCAAAAATAAAAGTACTTGTAATTAGATTATATTACATTTTAAAATGCTTGTAATCAGATTACAATTTTTTTTATATAGATACATGATTACATATTCACATAACGGCAGTAAATTATTCATAATTTCTTTCTTAGGTTTTTCCTTTCTAAAATTTTACCCTTTTATACATTTGGAAATTCTTCCAGATTTTTGTCAGCTCACAAACCCCCATGGGGCCAATTGTTCAAAATTTGGAAATCCCATGTTTTGCTATCCAGGGGTCAAAAGTATCCCAATCTTACTAAAACGTTCTGAACAACATAAACTGAGGATTTAATCCAGATCAAAACCAAGATTGGATTTTGTGATCTAATCCAAATTCAGAATCCTTTTTTCTTTTGAACAACCCATTTTCAAGATTTGATCCAATCTGATGGCCAAAATCTGATCAGATTACCTGCAGTTCATTCACGAATTCATAATGTAATGTTTAATACACTTCATGATATTGACAACAAAGAACGGAATATATTTTAAGACAAAAGTAATCTAAAAGTAATCAGAATAATCAACTAATCAGCTAATAATTTACTAATAATTCATGCAATTTGTAATCAGTAAAAGACTGCAATATGTAAGTAATCTAGCCAGCACTGCATGTGTATTATTCATGTACAAAACATCATGTTTTTTTTTTTTTTAGTTCAAATAGATTATTCATATTACCTGTTGACCTATTACCTTTAAATAAATAAATAATAGTTAGGATGAAAAAGTATAAAACCAAAGATTACATTAATATGATCTTGGCATTTTCTACTTTTTATCATCTCAGACATCCTTACTTTTTTATTAACCCTTAAACAAGACAAATTAAAAGAAAGTCCACAGGAAGTAACAGCTGTGTAGTGCTGCCAGCTCTTTCTATCCGTCTCATTATCACCTCTCAGCATATTAACAGTACCTGGCCGAGGTTTCAGCTTCAAAAAGCAGCTGTTAGCAAGGAGATTTAGTTTCCGCTATCCTTCCCCTGTGAGTTTAACTGTTATAAGCTTCTGCTATTGTCCAGGGTTAAGAATTAATACCGTAATGGAGCTTTACTGGGCACATGTCCTCACCACAGTCCTCTAGGTCAAGGATAAATCATTCTCGGCTTTATGACGGCGGTGGCTTTTTAACATTGACCACAAAGGGCCTAATAACTTCACTTTAATCAGAGCTAAAGCACCAGACAACCGGCTAGCACTTACTGAAATGAAAACATATGTTGCTCTCATCTTTCCATGTGTGTCCATTTGCAGTTCTTGCGTCGGGGGACTGAACCGATATAATTTGTGTTTTTATCATTCCCAGGTCAGGGCAGTTGGCGCTGAGAAACGATGAAGCTAATTACGGAATGGTTTCAAGGACAAAATGTGCATCGCTTTGTATTCCAGCCTGCGCTTCAGTAAGTAAAAGCATTTTCTTAATCACTTTTTTGCCTTTTTCTCAGATGGAAGATATTTTAGTATCCTTAAAATGAGATCATTTTAGTTGAGAAGCAAAACAGCAACAGATATGAGAATGAGAATATATTCTAAATTAAGATTATTCTCCCCACAAAGGCATTTTGTCTTATTTTAAATACATCTTGACACAACTGTATGAGTTTGATGCTTAAAAACAAACATTACAAACAAAATTAACCAATTTCCCATTTCCTAAACACAAGTGTTTTGCAGTTAAATATTATATGGCAACACTTTACAATTAGGTACAGTAAGTTAACATATGCATTAACTAACAATGATCTAATGCATTTGTTGCAGTACTTATTCATCTTTCTTAATGTTAGTTAATAAAAATGCAGCTGTTCATTGTTAGTTCATGTTAGCTCAGAACCCCTTAAAAATATTAACATATACAACTTTATTTATTTTAAATGCAATTAGCATTTATACTCATCATGGAGCATGTCCTTTGACAACTGAGTGGCAATTTACTGGCCTAAGATCAGTCACTCTGAGAAATACTTCAGTCTGTGACTGTGCTGTACAGACTCAGTCTTAGCGATATCTTCCTGTTCCAGTCCTCTCAGTGGCGAAATCAGCGATTGTCTCACCTTTTATGAAACAAACAAAAGTCCTGCGGTTAGTGAAGTAGCACTTTCTGTGATTGAAGTCGGGTTTCTAACTATTTCCGGGCACTTTCTTCTTTTTTTGTTCCTAAGTGCCATTTACTGCTGCTTGTTCTCATTGAGAGCACTTCACTTTAATAAAACCAGCCTTTTAATAGTATTCACATTGAGAACATTATGGCACAGCTTAAATAAGATTAATGCTGTCTGTGTATGGGCAAACCTCACCAGTCAATCAATGTGATGGGTTTGGTTTCTATATCATGGGAGTTTATATTTAGCAAATTGAATTTAATAGCAGGCAATCAGGATAATACTTAATACTTCAGGATAATGAATAAATTTGATGAATGACGTTAAGGGAATGAGATTGTTGATATATAGCTTGATTATGCTACTAATAAATGTCTCAAAAATACAACTTTTAAAGATTTTTTAGAGAAGTTTTTTAGATTTTATATAATAAGCTACTTGCACTCCAGCTGTTAGTTTCTGCCAAGGTCAGGGTTTGAATTTCTTCAATTCTACTGCCATCCACTGGCTCCAGATAACTTTACAACATTAAATTGGCACGGTTTTCAACTGAGATGGAAATTTGAATTCTGTATTAGGTTATTCAGTCAAAAATGAAAATTCTGTCATCAGTCAAAGCCTGTATTATTTGGATAATACCAGACAATATTCGGTTGCTCATTTTCACATAGTTATGAAGAATGGCTTTGGAGCATCATAAAGGAAACTATAAACATGCTAATATTTCCTATTCAAAAGTTTGGGCTTGGTAAGATTTTCTTATGTTTTTGAAAAAAGTCTTGTACTCACTAAGGCTGCATGTATTTGTAAAAGTAATATTATGAAATATTATTACAATTTAAAATATGTTTTCTGATGACAAAGCTGAATTTTCAGTAGCCATTACTCTTATATGCTTATTTGATTATTGTCAATGTTGAAAACATAAAAACTGAATATTTTTATGGAATATGTGATATATTTGTTTTCAGGATTGATAGCTATATAGATCAGTAAACAGTGAACAAATGAACTGGCTGATTCACTGACAAGAACAGAGAGTGATTTGTTCATGTGATATTTATTAAAGGTATAGTTCAACCAAAAAATGAAAATTCTGTCATTAATTACTCACACTTTCGTTGTTCCAAACCAGTAAAACTTTCGTTCATCTTCAAAACACAAATTAAGATATTTTTGATGAAATCTGAGAGCTTTATGACCCTGCACAGACAGCAATGGACGTTCAACGCCCAGAAAAGTAGTAAGAACATCATAGTCCATGTGACATCAGAAGAGAAGAAATCGTTGAATAAAGTCATTATTTTTGTTTTCTTTGCTCAAAAAAGTAATCTTGTAGTTTCATAACATTACGGTTGAACCACTGCCACACTGACTATTTTAACAATGTCCTTACCACCTTCCTGGGCCTTGAGTGTGTTAGTCATGTTGCTGTTTGGGCAGGGTCAAAAAGCTCTCATATTTCATTAAAAATATCTTAATTTATGTTCCAAAGATGAGCGAAGTCGGTTTTAGAATGTTATGACAAATTAATGACAGAATTTTCATTTTTGGGTGAACTATCCCTTTAACTCACTATTAAAAACAAACATTCCAATAGAACCTTTCAGTGAACAGTTCTGAAAATAATATAAAAAGTGTTTTTAAAATCTAAAGAAGCTTTTGTGTGATGGAAAGATTCCATGTATGTTGAATGTTCTTCATGAAACCATCAACACCAATGGAGAACCTTTATTTTTAAGAGTGTAGTGGAATAAGAGTGGCCAAAATATTCTTCAAAACCAATATAAATATGTGAATAAAGACAGAATTTTCATTTTTGCTTGAACAATCCTTTTGAACACAACTAAATCCTTTCTCCTTATGCGTCCATACCATGTTGGTCCCCAAAGAAGAGTTTACAGATGAAAGTCCAATGTCACACACAGCTTCAATTCCAGAGCACAGTTAATGCAAGAACTTATTTGAGGGACACAATGCCATTAGCTGAGATAATGCTGCATCTCCTTCTGGTGCCATTTTCTTTCCATTGCTTAGCTTTGATGAAGCCATGTAGCTGTTTACGGGTGGCCTTGGTCTGGCTGAAGGAGCTCAGAGTGAGTGAGAAAGGTGAGCTGAGATGTATATTAGTGTGCATCATCGGATCAGAGCGCACTATTACACAGACATCCAGTGCATTAGACCTTCAGCATATGTGTGCTGTACTTCAGCATGTTTGTTTGTGTAGATAGGATAGAGACAAATGGAGAGGAAGTGCGGGTGAAGATCAGCTCTTTTAACTGTTCCCATTGGAAAAATTGCTTCTTTAATACCTCAGTTGTTTTTCCTTGACAGCAATGAGATTAAGCGTAGAGCAAATGGAGACTTTTTCTCACGTCTACTACTTGTCAGATTTTTCTCCTGAGAAAAAGACGCTAGTTATCTCATGTTTTCAAGGCTTTCTGAACGTTCTCACAAAATGTACTCAGAAGAGAATGTGAATTTAAATACATAAAAACTGTTTTGTCAAGTTTTAGGATCAGCATGTAGTAGAGTTAGAGTTACTTGGACTTGATATGGACTCTGACATTTTGCACAGTTGAATCCGTGTCATGTGTAACATGAAAGATACAAAAAATAAGTAACAACATACATTAAAAGCAGAGCTGATAATGCCATATGGAAATTAGTATTGTGCGGTTGACTTATATTACCGTTGCAGCACTACCACCAATCACACACACACACACTCCCACTTCATCAGCTCTATGCTGCAGCGTTCGAGTCGATTGTTCCTCCAGCTCTCGGGTCAAGATGAGAGGACCTCATTAGTGAGTGCCGTTCATAACCTAGAATTAATAAAGGGATTTCAGAGACTAGAAAGTGAAGATGAGACCACGATGGCTGCAGTGCTCCAGTCATGAGTGTCACTATTTTTTTTTTTTTTTTTAAAGTGGAGGAAACAGATTTGAGGTCACAGCATGGTGATGGCTTGGCTCATGAATATGAATTAGGTTATTCATATACAAACTACCATAAAATATATATTTCAGGGACATTTCCTCCAAGGAGGCAAGGGAGGCAATGTCTCCTCAAAATATTGGATAAAGAAAAAAATGAAACAAAAATATTACAAAAGAGGAAGGAGAAATCCACTTCAAAAACAACAATTTACAGATAATTTACTTACCCCTTGTCATCCAAGATGTTCATGTCTTTCTGTCTTCAGTCGTAAAGAAATCATGGTTTTTGAGGAAAGCATTTCAGGATTTTTCTTCATATAATGGACTTCAATTGTGCCCCTGATTTTGAACTTCCAAAGTGTAGTTTAAATGCAGCTTCAAAGGGCTCTAAATGATCCCAGCCGAGGAAGAAGGGTCTTACCTAGTGAAACAATCTGTCAATTTTTTTGAAAAATAAAAATTTGCTTTTTTTTTTAAGCACAAAAGCTCACATAGCACAGTCTCTCGGATGCACGTCCATGGGTCGTTCTTGAATGTTTAGTTCATTTTGAACGAATCTTTAATGTGACTCGCGAAGAACGAGTCATCTCGGGGAGTAATTTGTTCAGTCGCACATGTGTGACATCCTATTAGGTTCTGTACTGGAATTAGTTCACCTGTTTCGAGTCTTCGGGTTTTTCGAGTCATTCGTTCATCTTATGGGGCTGTCACGTGATGCTAATTTTGCTAAAATTAACGAAATGACTCTAAAAGATTCGCCTCCCCTGAGCCCACTGAGTTTTAACAAACCCCCTAAAGCGTGCGTTGAGCTTGATGGGGGGTAATTGAGAATGAATGTGGGGAAGTCATGTGAGAGGAGACAATGCCTCCATCGCGATATGATTGGATATGGCTGGTTATGTTCGTCTGTGATTGGTTCATGCGATAAATCCCGCCTCTTGTGTTCGTGCGAATCAGTCGCATTCGCGAATCAGTGTGAACAATATAATGCTGTTAATGGGAAGACTAATTTAAAAAACTAAATAAACAACTTGCACACTTAGATATAACAACTTTATGTAATCAGCTTGGTGAAATTTAAAGTAAACATCCCTGTTTGTGACCAATATTTACCAAGCTTTGATGACTGATGATCCAAAAAATTATAGTTAAAAAATAGTTAGAAGTTCACTATTAAAAACATTAGTGGAATATAAGTTCACATTTAAAATAAATTGTTTAAATTGTTACTGCCTTGTTTAAACTGTTATTAGTTTGGAATAAATGTAAAATGCCTAAAAATATTGAGATTCATGCTTGGCTTTAATAAATAGAATATTGATTACATCGTCCATATAAAAATGTAAAAAAAAAATATTTTTTTCTTTGCCTTTTTACTGATAAGAAGTAATGTTTATTTAAGCCAGAAAATGTTACTTGGACATGAATTTACGTTTGATTTAAAAAACAACAACAACTACAACAACAACAACAACAACAAAAAAAAAACGTTGAGGTCTTTGCCTCCTCATCTCAGCGCAAATGTAACATTTTTATATTCAACTGTAATATTTCACAATATTATTATTTTTATGGTATATTTGATAAAAAAATGCAGCCTGAGTGAGCATGAGACATTTGAAAAGTTTATTATAAATTATTTGAAGAGGCTTAAAAAAAAAAACAAAAACAAATCCTACCAACCCTGAAATACAATACTTGTTGGTTTTCATATTATGTATATTTCTATTTTCTATATTGTAATACATAAAATGAATATTAATGTAAAAATATTAAAAAATCATTTGAACAGCAATTTCAGTAACTCATTGAGTCGCTAATTTTTTGACATAACTGATGTTCTCATTACACAGTGATTTGAGGGATCAATCATGCTTGTCATCTAATTCAAGTGCTCAAATGAACTTGTGACATACTTAATTTGATAACTTCATTCTGCTTCTGTCTGTCTTTGTAGGTCAGTGGATAAATGCATCAGTAATTCATTGTCAAATGTGACTCATTGAGACATTTTCACTTTGAATTTGAGGGGTTTATGATTATAATTGGCCTAATATAAGTTTGAAATGTTTTATTTTTCTTATATTTTGTATTACTAAGCTATTTCATAAAGTGGTGTGGGTGTATCCTAAAAAATATGATGTTTATGACTCCTAAACTGACATAATCATCATAATAAACCACCACCACGAACTACTTGAGCCAGAACACTGACTCATTTATTTGCCACAACATTCATCATGCTGTCTCGCCATCTTTTCTGCCAGTCTGTCTATCTCTCTCTCTCTCTCTTTCCCTTTGCTGCAATAAGCAACAAAAGATGATTGATCTGGCAGGCTCCCTGATGGCTGCCGGCACAGCGGCGGTATCACACGCTCAGTGGACGATGGCGGCGAGCTCTATTGTCTTACAGTGATGCGGCTAAATGAGTCTCTTTATCAAAGCGCGCACGGTGGCTCAGGATTCACTTAATTGAGACGCACGGCGATTGTCCGGAGCCGAACGCTGCGAAGCGCTATTGATCGCCGGTGTCTTGTTTATGTCACATTTGACTGAGCATGATCAATGCTGTCCCTGCACTGTAATTGATCACCGATAGCCAGTCACCTGTATTGACTGAAGCTCATTCTGGCTGGAATAATAGCTGTCAGCCCTGGCGGGAGGAGGAATTCTGCCGAGCTCTGGTCTTTATTCTTTCTGTTCACCCCCATTACATCTATTCTGTTGTTTTGCACACTAAAGGGATAAGTCACACAAAAAGTGAATATTTTGCCATCATTTACTCACCCTTATGTTGTTCCTAACCTGTATGAGTTTCTTTCTTTTGTTGAACACAAAAGAAGATATTTTGAAGAATGTTGATGTTTCTTATTGGCTTCCATTGCATGGACAAAAAAAATACATTTAAGTCAATGGGAACCAAACATTTTTGGTTACCCACATTTTTAAAAAATATGTTCATATCTTCCACAGAAGAAAAAAATGCGTACAGGTTTTGAACAACATGCGGGTGAGTAAATGATGACAGAATTTTCATTTTTGGGTGAACTGTCCCTTTTTGAAGTAATATTTATTTATTTATTTTTTTAAATATTAATAATATGATGTTACCATTATAATTAGTTTTTTTTTTATTATTATTATTGCTCTTGTAGTGTTACATGTATATATATTTTTCTGGTACTGTGCCTTAAAGAAATATGACATGAGCAACTTAACAGTTAACAATTATTTGTTTGTTTATATAATTTTTATTCACTAAATAAAAAAATAATACAAAGTAATTGCAGGTTTATATTTCACAATTCTGACTTTTCTTTAAAGCTGTGATATAAACTTGCAATCGTGAGTTACAAAGTCAGAATTGTGAGATATAAACTCAGTGTTTGATTTTATAACAATTAAATTAATTAATTAAGTCAGAATTGTAGATTTTTAGAAAGGAAAGTAATTTTTTTCATCAATATTATTTTTAGCCTGGCAATCATTTTGTTGTAGATACAATTATTTGACTTACATAACCTAGCTGTTTCTCAAGTTTAGTTTGATACTTTGTATTCATGTTAGCTTAAAAGTTACCAAGTCAGAATTGTGAGATATAAACTTGCATTTCTGAGAAGTGAAGTTGTATTAATAAGAAATAAAGTCAGAATTGTGAGATATAAACTCACAATTCTGACTTTTTTTTTTTTTAACAGAATTGCAAGTCTCATAATTGTGACTTTTTTTTAACACGCAATTATTAAGTCAGAATTGTGAGATATAAACTTGCAATTCTAACATCAGTCTTTTTCCCCCTCAAAATTGGACTTAATAACTCACAATTATGAGCTTATATCTCGCAATTCTGAGGAAAAAAAAGTCAGAAAAAGTCAAAATTGAAAAGATACAAACTTGCGGTTGCGAGAAAAACGTCTAAATTGCAACTGAGTTTACATCAGCAATTCTGAGAAAAAAAAAAATCTGAATTGTGAGTTATCTTGCAATTCTGACTTTATAACTCACAATTGAGAGTTTATATCTCACAATTCTGAGAAAAAAAGTCAGAAAGGTGAGAGAAATATGTTTTAATTAGTGGTGGAAATGGGCTTCCATGTGAAAATGAGAAACTTTGCTTTGGCAATTTGCTGAAATAAAATAAGTTTGCAATTTATATATCTTATATTTGTTTCAGTTCATTTTTATTTTATTTCATGTCACAAAAATGTTTATGGTTTTACTTTTAGTTAACTATAATAACCTTGGTAAGATGTCAAACACCTGAGGATTTATGCAGTAATTGGAAAGGAAATTTTGACTTTTGAGGAATCTGATATTTGTATGTAAAATATCAGTAACGCTTTACAATAAGGTTTATTAGTTAACATTAGTTAACTACATAAGTTAACATGAACAAAGAATGAACAATACTTCTACACCTTTTTTAATGTTAATTTCAGCATTTACTAATGCATTATTAAAATCACGAGTCGTGTTTGTTAACATTAGTTAATGCAGTGTAAAGTAACATAAACAATGAACGGCTGCACTGCTATTAACTAACATTGGATAAATAGTGTAATAAATCTATTGTTCATGTTAGTTAATACATTAAATAATGTTAACAAATGACACCTTATTGTAAAGTGTTACCGAAATATCATGCAATATTAGATTCCTAATGATATAAGCCCTTTAATTTTCATCCTCTAAGCTCTTCTTGTATTTTAACTTGATTTTTCAGGACTCCAGCAGCTTTATTGAGTCCATCTGTGAAGTTCTCTCCCTTTGGTCACTCATTCATTCTGTGTGTGTGTGTGTGTGTGGACTAGTCCCAATCCATCCATCTTTGTCTCACTCTTTCCATTCTGTCCACCATCATCCATCTTTCTCTCCCCATGTGCTCCAGCTTTATTCTGCCAGTACCTCCTAATTTGCTCTCTTCGCATGTCTTTTTTTTAAGCCTGAACTCATTCACATTTGTAGCTATTTGTTCATAAAGTGTACGTTTTTAGTTTTATATGCTTAGATATTGAAACTTACATCAATATACTGACAGGAATAACACATGTGCTACTTATTATTTACTAATGTGTTATAAGAAATCACATAGAACAGCATGATAATGTGAAATTACGTAAACAGTCCATTAACTTAAATATAGTGAGGGTTAAACTTAAGGAATATAATGGTAACACTTTATAATAAAGTTTCATTTGTTAACATTAGTTAACTACAGTTAAGATGAACTAACATGTAACTGTACTTATTTAGTATTTATTAATGCTAATTTCTACATTTACTATTGCAGTTAAAAATTGTATCCGTTAACATTTGTTAAAGGGGTCATCGGATGCAAAGTTCAATTTTACATGTTGTTTTAACATTAATGTGTGTTAGTTCATGGTAAGATCTTATGGTAAAGTGTTACCAATCTTTTTAACTGTACATTAAATCAATTTTTAAACTGAAATTTGTAGGAAATTTGTCTTTTTAAACTGCGAAAGTGTTCATATTTTGTATGTTATCAGTATGATAATATTGTATGTTTCAGATTTTGAGACTTAAAAAAAAATCATGCTATTTATACTGAGTATAAACAGAGGTAAATACAGTTTCCACAAAGTGAATAGTAACAAATAGCATCTTGTTTATACTGCAAATATTGATTCTATTCACACAAAGTGTAGTAAATGTAAAATTTAGTCTCATTTATTAAGTTATAATCAAATTATAAACTAAAATTTGTCCATATGTGAAGGTTTTAGGTTTAGTTCAGTATGCTAATATTGCACGTTCCAGGTTTTATCCACATGTACATGCATAGCATATGTGAGGGAGAAGTGTGTTTGACATAGGAATATCTGTGAATACTAATGAGATAACACTGTTTTTTGTCTTTCTTTCTCTCTCTATTCTCCCCTGCCATTTTAAAATGATGACAAACACCGGTGTTGCTTCTCGGCTGCTCTTGATGTACAATCCTCCATCAAACCTTCCCCTCATTTGCGCTCATCCCTGTCTCTCTCCCCGCCCCCTTTATGTGCAGGGCCAATTAAAGTCCATCCAGTCTTTCTCTGTACCTCTCAGGGGTCACTCAGTAAACACAGGCCATTTCTTTTCTTTTCTCTTTTTCTTTTCCTTCTCCCCCCTCCCCCATCACCGCCTGTTTCGCTTCTCTTTTTTCCTCTCGGCATCACTCTCTCCATCAGTTTCACATTTGTGTGAATATATTACAGTAAACGAGACATGTTGATCAGTTGTTTTGTCAGTTGTTTTGTATCATGTCAACCTGTCTCCTTCCTTTCCAGTGCTCCCAGTTAAAAGGCAGACAGGACGTTGCCATGGAAACACTAAACAGCTTTCAGT
This sequence comes from Labeo rohita, assembly GCF_022985175.1. NCBI lineage: Eukaryota > Metazoa > Chordata > Actinopteri > Cypriniformes > Cyprinidae > Labeo > Labeo rohita. Next base: position 26,225,177 of record NC_066887.1, read on the forward strand.
CTAGCGAGGGAGTAATCTGAAAATCAAGATGAGGTGATTCATAGAGCCATAAATAACATCATAAAAAAAGCATGAAAATAGCATGTAAAAATCACTGGTACTTATGCCCTATTCGGATGGTAATTGTTTCTCATGAGGACGTAAGCCATTTTCAACATCTAAAGTGGCTAGTTACTGATTTATTTATTTATTTATTTTTTTAAATTACTGTCCGAATCCAGAATGTCAGTGTTTTTCACCCACCACCTGCATAAAAATTGTTTTTTGTATGTTAAAGGGATAATTCATAGATTAACTCACTCTCAAGCCATCCTAGGTGTATATGAATTTCTTTTCTTCTTTTTTTTTTTTTTTTTTACATGAATACAATTGAAGTTATATTAAAAAATGTCCTGACTCTTCCAAGCTTTATAATGGCAGTGAATGGCTGTTGAGATTTTGAGGCGAAATAAAGTGCATCCATCCATCATAAAACGTGCTCCACACGGCTCTGGGAGGTTAATAAAGGCCTTCTGAAGCAAAACGATGCGTTTGTGTAAGAAAAATATCCATATTTATAAACTGTAATCTAGCTTCCACTAACTAATCTATGCACATTCATAATAGAGTGGCGTTCCAGGAGATGATGTATGCGTAGCGTAAGCTCCAATGACAATATGCTATTCTTACAAGAACCATGTTTTGTTTACAGCAAAGGAAAATCTTGTGGCTTATATTGAAATCCTCCATTTTTCTCCATTTTCTTTCTCCTTCTTTTGAACTTCTAATTCATGACTGGTATTTTGTTTTGCTCTCTCCTCTGCGCTTCTGCGTTTGTCACATCTCACCAGAGCTTACACTATGCCTACAACCTACGCTGTTTAGCTGTTCAGTTGTAAAAAAATTGTTTTTTTGAGGTAAACTTTTCAGGACTTTTCTCCATATAATGGACTGATATGGTGCCCTGAGTTTGAACTTCCAAAAAGCAGTTTAAACGCAGCTTCAAACGATCCAAATGCGGTTGTAAATGATCCCAGCCGAGAAAGAAGGGTCTTATCAGGTGAAACGATCTGTTATTTTCATAAAAAATAATACAATTTATATACTTTTTAATGTTAAATGCTCATCTTGTCTTGCTGTCCCTGAACTCTTGTGTATTCTGGCTCAAGACAGTTAGGGTATGTGGAAAAACTCTGTTCGTATTTTCTCCCTCAACTTCAAAATTGTCCTATATCGCTGTTTTACCTTTTTTGTTAAGGGTGTTTAATCTTCTTTGCATGTTCACTTTGCAAAGACTGGGTCTGTACTTATACAGTGATGTTGGATGATTTTTAAATGATTTTTGAAGTTGAGGGAGAAAATACGATCAGAGTTTTTCGACACACCCTGACTGTCTTGAGCCAGAATACACAGAGTTCAGGGGGAGCAAGACAAGATGAGTGTTTGAGATTAAAAAGTATTTAAACTGTATTTTTTAAAATAAAAATAATAACCGATCGTTTCGGTAGACAAGACCCTTCTTCCTTGGCTGGGATCATTTACAACCGCATTTGGGATCGTTTGAAGCTGCATTTAAACTGCATTTTGGAAGTTCGAACTTGGGGCACTATATCAGTTTATTATATGGAGAAAAATCCTGAAATCTTTTCCTCAAAAAACACAATTTCTATATGACTGAAGAAAGAAAGACATCAACATTTTGGATGACGAGGGGGTGAGTACCTTATCTGTAAATTGTTGTTCTGGAAGTGGACTTCTCCTTCAACCCCCTAGAGCCGTGTGGAGCACTTTTTATAATGAATGGATGTACTTTATTTTGCTTCAAAATCTCAACAGCCATTCACTGCCATTACAAAGCTTGGAAGACATTTTTTAATATAGCTCCGATTGTGTTCATCTGAAAGAAGAAATTCACATACACCTAGGATGGCTTGAGGGTGAGTAAATCAAGGGGAAATTTTCATTTTTGGGTGGACTATCCCTTTAAGTGTCATATTTATGTTGTAATATCATGACACTTCGGTGGATCTTTTTCATGCCTAAAAAACTAAATGGAAGTAATTTTTTTATCTAATATCACTATCGATTTATAGTTGTGTTGATTTGCTTCTTCTGTGTGAATGATCAACACCCCCTTTAAATAGCAAATAAACAAGAAAGAAAAACAACACTCTTACTTAACAAGGATACATTAAAGTAACTATTATTATTGTCAGAAGTGACAGTACAGACATCTGAATTGTTACAAAAGATTTATATTTGAACCAAAGCCAGTTCTCTGAACTCTCTAATTATCAAAGGAAAAAAAAAAAATCACAGTTTCCTCAAAAAACATTAAAGTGCCCCCATTATGGATTATTAAAAGGTTCATATTTTGGTTTTATTCAAAAAGGTTCATATTGTTTTTATGCGTTTATTTTTACCTGTTTTTGCAACAACTCCCAAATCAACGACTCCCAAAAGATTCACTCAAAGAATCGTTTGTCCAAACCCCTCCTTTGCATGGTGCTAATCTGCAGTGATTGGTCCGATGACCCAGTCTATTGTGATTGGTCTACTGCATGCAGCACATTTTGAAAACGGAACGCCCATCACCATTGCTCTAACCCAAATAAGAAAGAAATATTGATTAAGCACTACAGTTTGTACAGCAACGTATTGCTCTATTCTTTATCACAACTCCAAGTAATAACAACAACAAACATTCACTATTCAACAACAGACAGTTGTTTCTAGACAGTTGTGAGCAACAGATATGCTAATAGTCAAGTCAAGTCAAGTGACTTGACTTGACTTGACTTGACTTGACTGTTAGCCAGTTTGCCAGAAACCTACAAGCTGTGCAAATTGACCACGACACACACAACTAAATACATATTTTGCATGCTACAGAGTAACGTTTCATGAGAGCAGCAATTTTTAAAGGATAACTTCACTTTCAGAATAAAAATGATAATTTACTCAACTCCATTTACAATATACATGTCTTTCTTTCTTCATTTGCAAAGAATTTAAGGTTTTTGAGAAAAACATTCCAGGATTTTTCCACATATCAGTGGTGCTTATCAGGTTGAAGGTTAAAAACGCTGTTTCAATGCAGCTTCAAAGGGCTCTTAACGATCCCAGACGAGGAATAAGGGACTGTCATTTTCTTAAAAAAAAAACAACAACACATTAATACACTTTTTAACCACAAATGCTCATGTCTAGCTCTGCGATGTGCATGCATATTCTGTGCTCTCCAGTTCAAGATAGTTAGGGTAGGTCGATAAACTCCCATCTTATATTCTCCTCCAACTTCAAAATCGTCCTACATCACTGTTTTACCTTTTTTTTAGTGAATGGTGTTTGACCCTCCTCACACGTTCACTATGTAAACACTGGGTCGGTAGTTCTGTAGCGATGTAGGACGATTTTGAAGTTTTTCGACATACCCTAGCTGTACCCTAACAGATTTACCCTCAGTGAGCCCATTGTCTTTTCTTCAGGAGTCCGCTATGGTGTTTGAGGGAGGGGGTTTATGTTTTCCCGGGTCTGTGTGCGCAACCAGAGGACAGGCAATATGCTAATGTTTCTAGTTAACGTCAACCTGAAACAGCTTAAGATTTGTTTTAAAAACGACTCGTTTTCTTTTGAAGGACAATAACTTTATACACAGAGCACTTTCAGATTTAAAACTTTGCAGGATGTTTTCATTCACTTAGAGCTGTGTAACACACTGCATGAAAGGTATTTTTCAAAACTCCATAATAGGGGCACATTAGGCACTTTTAACATTGATAATAATATGAAATGTTACTTGAGCACCCAATCAGCATGATTTCTGAAGGGTCATGTGACAGTGTAGAGTGAATTAATGGCTGATGACAATTCAGCTTTGCATCACATCAATAAAGGTATTTTAAGTTGTATTAATATTTCAAAATAATACTGTTTTTACTGTAGTTTTACTGCAGTCCTGGTGAGCAAAAGTGACTTCTTTCAATCTTACCGACCCCAAAGGGTAGTAAAGCACTTTTCAGTAAAACACTGTAAAAGGCTATAAATCATCTACTAAAATGAGACTTTGCCACTTGCACTCACAAATAGAAGAACTGTATTGTATGTGGATGATCCATTTCACACAAGACAGCAAATCTCTAGTGTTTCTTTGTAAAGTTGTGAACATTATCACCTTGCTGGTGGATGAAGAAAAATATATTGTAGTACCAGAAATGTTGAGAAGAGATCTCAGATCTCACAGGTACTAGGATTGGTTACAGCAGCTTGAGCAAAACTAAAACTTCAACTGATTGATGTTCCATTTTTCTGGTATGTCAAAGAAATAGTGATTAATATCAGATTGTAAGTGACTTGAAGTTTCAGAAAACTTCACCCATTTTGGTTTTGCTCAAAAGGTTTTTTTTCAGTTGTACCTTCAGTATTGTGCCACCCTGGAAGTGTAAGAATTCACGGCTCTTCCGCGTATCATGCAAGCCGAGATCAAGAAATGTTCTCACATCCTCCTCTCAAGCTCTCACTCCTCAAGCAAGACTAATCCCCACTGAACTCCCAGAATTCCTCATATTCCAGGATCCCCCGACCCGGTAAAGCCCGTAATGCGCGCACACACATAGCATCCCTCAAGTGGCACTAATCCTCCTCTTCTCCTGGTTTCATTTTTCTTCTCGCCTCTCCTGTTTTTCTGATCTGTCACTACCGGTGCAAAACTAATCTGGCCCCCATCCACTTCCTGTGTTGCGCATCGCTCTCTCTCTTCACCCTTATCTCTCAGTTTCCCTCGTCCGGTCCTCTGCACTCACAGTATGAATGATATTCCAAACATTGTGACAGAGACATTGACTACTGTTGAGTCATACATTTACGGTTCCAAAAAACTATGATTATAGACAAAACCAGACCCTTTTTATATGCTTAAAAAGTGTGGATGTTCTTAAAAGACACTCGGGTTACGTATTAAAGCATTTAACTTTCATATTTATGGATGTATGTTAATCCTTCCACATGTATGACACCGTTGACCTAAACAGCTTGTGAACCTGTCATGCATTTGTCATCTTTGATTAAACTTCAAAGTAAATTCAACTCCATGTTTTGGACTTTTTCTAAGCAGCTCTCATCCCCAGAGGCCCGTCGCCATCCAGCTGCTAATCAATTTGTGCCAGTCTATTGATGGCCAAACCACCTGAAAATCCCCTGCGATTCATACTTTTCAATTTGCCCGTCTACAATTGGTGTTTGTTTACAACGACTGGTTGATTTTTGGTATATTGTAAGGGTGCGTAAAGCTGTTTAGACAAAACAGATGTTTTTGGTGGTCTTGTAGCAGCCAAGTCTGATACATGTAAAGACAATTTTAAAAAGCATAACCATATATATGTTCCTGGACCACAAAACCAGTCATAAGGGTCATTTTTTTTAAAAAAACTGAGATTTATACATAATCTAAAACTGAATAAATAAGCTTTCCATTGGTGTATGGTTTGTTAGGACAATATTTGGCCAAAACACAACTATTTGAAAATCTGGAATCTAATGGCTGCAAAAAAAATCAAAATATTGGGAAAATCAATGATCAAAAATCAAGTTTTGATATATTTATGGTAGGAAATTTACAAAATGTCTTCATGGAACATGATCTTTACTTAATATCCTAATGAATTTTGGCATAAAAAAAAAAAAATTATAATTTTAACCTATACAGTACAATGTATTTTTGGCTACTGCTGCAAATATGCCCCTGCTACTTATGCCCCTAAGACTGGTTTTGTGGTTCAGGGTCACATATAGATTTTGAAAAAAAAAAAGATCATGTGATTTCATTGCTGAAAGTTCAGCTTTGCATCACAGGAATAAATTACGTATTTTAAAATATGTTCCAGATAATACCAAAATAATAATTTTAATATTAAATAATTAATTACTAGCACACATTTTGAGTAAAATAAAAATTGTAATTTAATTATCAAATTAAATATTAAAAATGAATCATTATTTACAATTTAATGTTTTTACTGTATTATTTCACAAAAAAGAAAACCGTAACAACTATGATAGTGAAACATTATTACGATTTAAAATGGTTCTGTAGTTTATTCCTGTGATGGCAAATTTTTATTTTTAGCAGCCATTACTCTAGTGTCTCATGATCTTTCATATATTTTTTTGTAATATGCTAATTTGCTGCTCAAGTAACTAGAAAGCTCGAAAGAACAGCATTTACTTAAAGTAGAAATATTTGGCAATATTACAAATGTCTTTCTGTCACTTACTGTGACTTTTGATCAATTTTTTGCATCCTAAAAAAAGTATCAATTTCCGCTCTGACTGATTCATACTTCTGACATCATTTTATTTAAAGCGATTCACTAGCAAAAATCTGATCAAATGAAAAGACTCATTTATTTTTGAATTTTGACATCTCCTGTAATGATTTTAAAAACCATTGCATCCCTACATGATTTACTGTTTTGAAGCACTCCAATCTGATTGTGTATTGCAAATCATTTGATTCAGATCGGGACTTCGGAGCAGGTTTGCGAGTCATTTGACCTAGATTGGAATTTTGCATATCGCAAATCATTTGATTCAGATCGGGACTTCGGAGCAGGTTTGCGAGTCATTTGACTTAGATCAGAACTTTGCACATCACATAATTTGATTCAGATCGGGACTTTGGAGCAGATTCACAAATCATTTGTCTTAGATTGGAACTTTGCATATCACAAATCAGTTGATTCAGATCAGAACCTCAAGTCCCATATCGTGAATCATTTGATTTTGATCGAAACTTTGGAGTGGGTTCATAAATCATTACGTGAATCAAGTCCTGATCTAAAATGATGGTTCGTGAATCATTATTCAGGTTGGGACCTCAGAGCGTTGGTCGTGAATCTTTTGATTCAGATCGGGACTTCGGAGCGGTTTCGTGAATTTTTTTTTTTATAAATAGTAGAAAACATCAAACCATAGTTGAGATCTTTGATTAAAGAATAAAAATAAAAAAAATAAAAAATGCTTGAAAAGTCCTTGAAAGTCATGGAAATTTTTTTACAGTATCTGTATGAACCCTGTAAATAGTGTATTTAAGTAACTCTTTCCTTGATTGTTTAGCTTTATTGAGCTACAAATAACCAATCGACTAAATAAATGCCCTAAAAATGACTTGAGCAGTGGTGCAATGCAGCAGCTACCAATGGGATCGGCTAGCATCCAGCAGGACAATGACTTGGTGACCTCCATCAATTTAATAGCTGTCAGGGTGAAGGTACTTTTAGACTCCACTTTTTTCTTTTAAATGCCAAGCTTTACTGTTCCTGCAGTCTTAATCAATCACAGCGTGTTTTCAAACCATCTGATCCCTTGTAATAGCTCGCCCGACCATACGATCCCTCTGCCTTTTATGATCTCGGCTAATAGCACGTCTGTCCTCTCACTAATCACATGTGTTTTTATACGTCTGTGAAACCACATTTCTCCCCTTTTCCTCCTCCTTTTCTCTCTAATGTTCTCTGAGGGCTTTCTTCTCTCTCCCACTCATCTTCTTTTGTGTCTCGGGCTCTCTGACAGGCCGCGGCGAGCGACGCTGGACCACGAGAGCCGCTTGTCAGCATCCTTCTCTAGCAAAAGTGGATATCGAAGCTGGCCACATAATTATAGTCTTATCTTAGCCATTCACGGCCCCTCATACGCTGACAGCAAAATGAAAAGGCCCCAATTAAGCAATTATCTTTAAAGGTGCTGCCTAATGCAGTCATCTGAGCAGCAAAGAGAGAACTGGAAGAGTCGCTCGCCGCCGCCGTGCCTGATAACTAACCATAGTGAAGCTAAGATGGGACTTTTTAATGAAGACAAAAAGAGGGTAGACAGCCAGCCCCCTAAACCTGACAAATCTGTCAGTAGAGGTACTAAATAGAGGCTACTAATGATGAGGACACACACACATACATGCCCTGGTACAAAACCTAGTGAGCTGCCCTACGGTCTACATAGACAGCTGCCGTTAAAGGGTTGATCACACTGCTGCCATACATGTGTTTAAAAAAATGTAATGGAATAAAACACTGTTCTTTTATTTGAGATGCTTTTTATTTATTTATTTATTTTTTTAATGCTTAACTTGTCACAGCATCTAAAATAATGACAGTCATGATGTGAAATACTGAAGGGAGTAATTCTCTAAACTCAAATAAACCAAAATACACAGCATACAAAATACATGGATATAACAAGCAATTTTCAATTAGTAATTTTGTAAATAATGCAAATAATAATTTATAATTTATAATATTTGAACCATACAGTAACCAGATTTTAAAAATGTATTTATTTGTTTGAATATTAGAATGTATATTAATAATTATTTGAATCACACAAATATTTGGATAATAATGATTTCAATGATTTATTAAAAAATAAAAATGGAATAATTATATTTTTAAAATAGTTTATTTTAATCAAATATATTGGATAATTAATTTTAATGAAATTATTAATTTAAAAATAACAATATAATTATAATTAAAAGTATAATCTTTAAAACGGTAATCTCATATGTAGGGTAAAATAATCAATTTTGTAATTGTTTAATTATTTTTATAAGAAATAATTTCATTTTTTAAAAATATTTTAACCACACAGTAACTAGACATTACCAAAATATTTTTTTAAATGATTATTTGAATCACATAAATATTGTGTAAACTAATTCATTTTAATTAGTTAATCATTAAATAAAAATAACAATATGAATAAAAAAATAAATAAACTAAAATAAAGTAATTAGGCATTACCAAAATCATATTTATAAATAATTATTTGAATCAGAGTGATTAAAAATGGTAATTGCATTTTTAAACAGTCTATTTTAACCTCAAATACTAGGTAAAATGATCACTTTTGTCAATATTTAATTATTCATTTTGTTAATAATAATTTAATATTTTAAATACTGTAACCACACAGTAACTAGACATTACCAAAATAATTTTTTTAATATTATTTGAATCACATAAATATTGTGTAAAATTGTTCATTTTAATTGTTTAAACATTAGGTAAAAAATACCAATAATACATTTTTTTTAAAATAATTTGTAATCTCATATGTTGGATAAAAAACTAATAAAGTTTGTAATTATTTAATTATTTGGTAAGTAATAATTTTTATTTATTTATTTATTTATTTTAATATTTAACCATACAGTAACTTGACATTACCAAAATAATATTTTTCGTAATAATTATTTGAATCACAGTGATTAATATGTTATATATAGCGCATTTTTCAAATAATCTATTTTAACCTAAAATATTGGGTACAATTATCACTTTTGTCATTATTTAATTATTATTATTTTTTTTAGTAATAATTTAATTTTATAAATATTTTAACCACACAGTAACTAGACATTACCAAAATATATAATGATTTTTTGTATCACATAAATATTGTGTGAAATAATTAACTGTAATTATTTAATCATTACATAAAAAACCCAATAATTAAATTAAGTAAAATTTTTGTAATTATTTAATTATTTTGTAAGTAATATATATTTTTTTACATACAGTAACTAGATATTACCAAAATAATATATTTTTTAAATAATTATTTGAATCACAGTGATTTAAAAAGAAAAGAAAAGAAAACAAAAAAAAAAAAAAAAAAAAAAAACATTAGTGTTAGTTTAAAAATAGTTGCATTGTTTAAATAAATTATTTTAACCTTAAATGAGTAAAACTATCACTTTTGTCAATATTTAATTATTAATTGTGTTAATAATAATTTAATTTTATAAGTAGTTTAACCACACTGTAACTAGACATTACCAAAATAATTTTTAAATGATACAATAATACATTTTAAATACATTTTAATTGATAGTAGTATTTAAATACTTTTATTGTTAAAATCAAAGTATACATTTATTTATTCTTAACATTTCTCTCGCTTGTTGTTGCAGTGCATTATGGGATTGCTTTTTCCTATGAACAACACATGCCATGCTGCCTTTGAGTTTGACCAGAACATATTTTAAAAGGCAGCATAATTTCCTTTTTTTGGAATATAAAGTAGGCGACTCACTAGATTTTAAACAGACCTACAATTAGAGGCAAAAACTGTGCCGTGATATTTGACAGACACGTGTGATCAAAAGTATAGATGCAGACAGTGAATTGAAAGGAAGCCATTAAGCGCACATTCAGACAAACAAAGCCGCCCGTTCCTCTTGGCTCGTGTCCCTGTATCTGACAGCAGCGAGACACTAAATAGTTCTGTTGTTTTTGTTGTTTTCTCTTTGCTTTTCCTCACCCCCATCTCCTCTTCCTGCCTTCCACTGCCTCCCTCCTGCTAGTCATTATAGACATTTTCTCTCTAATTGATCCTCTCTTCTTTTTTATGTCTTTCTGTCTGCTGTGTGTCGCTTCTAATGGTCAACTGCGCCCAGTATCGCACAACCCTGCCTACAACAATACAGTCTTTCTCTCTTTTTTCAAACAGAAATGTCTCCACCTTTTTTGTCACCATCCTACTCGCTTTCTGTTTTCTGTTTGCTACATAAATCGTCCCGTCACCCCAGCCTCCTCTGTGCTCTTTCATCACTGGGTTGATGGCTGCTCTGCTGAAAGATACATCTTTGATGTTAAGGGGGGTCTGGTATGTTCTTGGTTTGTGTCTTTCACATTAGCAGAACACAGAACACAGGACATGAACAAGAAACAAGCCTAGAGAAAAACAGTGCAAAACTAGATGAGAGAAATGTGTGGGAATGAGCTCTGTACATCTTTCAATACAACAAAAGAAAGAAAATAATGTTAGTCGTAATGCTTATGTTCATGTTTTAGGATTCTTTTATTCTTTAACTTAAGGGAGAAGTTCACTTCCAGAGCAAAAATTTACATATAATGTACTCACCCCCTTGTCATCCAAGATGTTCATGTCTTTCTTTCTTCAGTCGTAAAGAAACTGTTTTTTGAGGAAAACATTTCAGGATTTCAGGATTAGAAAATAACATATTGTTTCGCTAGATACGACCCTTCTTCCTCGCCTGGGATTGTTTAGAGCCCCTTGAAGCTTCATTTAAACTACATTTTGGAAGTTCAAACACGGGGCACCATAGAAGTCCACTATATGGGAAGAAATCCTGAAATGTTTTCCTTAAAAAAACATAATTTCTTTACGACTGAAGAAAGAAAGACATGAACATCTTGGATGACAAGGGGGTGAGTACATTATCTGTACATTTTTGTTCTGGAAGTGAACTTCTCCTTTAATAATATTTTATATATTAAGTAATATTTTATATTGTGATGTACACAGCAAAAGTCTAGGATCAGTTCGATTTGTAATGTTTTTTTTTTTTTTTTTAAGAAGTTTGTCATTAAGGCTACATTTATTTAATCAAAATTACAGAAAAAAAAAAACAGTAATATTGTGAAATATTATTGCAATTTAAAATAACAGTTTTCTGTTTTCATATATATTAAAATATATTTTATTCCTGATATTTGTTTTGGAATCTGTGATACTTTTTTTCAGGACAGCGTTTATTTGAAATAGAATTTTTTTGTAACAATATGCACTACAGTTCAGAAGTTTGTGGTCAGTAAATTTTTTACTTTTTTTTTTTTTTTTTTTATTTAAGAAATTAACATTTTTACTCAGCAAGGATCTGTTAAACTGATAAAAAGTGATAGATAAGACTTTATTATTGTTTTTGTTATTATTGTTTAATATTGTTTAATATTATAAAATTCTATTTTTATTTTTTCATCAAAAAAGAAAAAAAGAAAAAAAGGAATCCTGTTAAAATTGTCACAGGTTTAAAAAAAAAATATTAAGCAGCACACCAGTTTCTAGCATTGATTATAAATCAGCATATTAGAATGATTTCTGAAGGATCATGTGAGACTGAAAACTGGAGTAATGATGCTGAAAAATCAGAATTTCATCACCGGAATAAATTATATTTTAAAGGATATTAAATAGAAAACAGTTGTTTTAAATTGTAATAATATTTCACAATACTACAGTTGTTTTTCTGTATTCTTGATCCAATAAATGCAACCTTGATGGACATAAGAGACTTTTTTTACATTTTATAAATATAAATATTACAATTCTTACTGATCCCAAACTTTTGACTTTTTGTCTTTGTAAGTGATTTTTTTTTGTACTGTATTACAGTAAAATACTGTTTTAAAATGATTTTGTTTAATTATTTTAATTAATGGCAATAAAATAAATGCTACCACTTAAAATGTATATATTAATCTAATGTTATAGTAATGACAACTAAAATTTGATTAGTTAAAAAATAGATTAACTGCTTTTTGAATCTACAACATTTCACACTTAAAACGAGAAATGTACGCCACACTTTAACGTATTGGGGTTAGTAAGATTTTTGATTGATTGATTGATTTTCAAAGAACTTAACACATTCATTCAGCAAGGACACAAAAGTAAAATGTATTCATAATACAAAAGATTTCCATTTCAAATAAATACTGTTCTTTTTGTCTAATAACATGTAATAAGTGTCCACAAAAATATTAAGCAGCACAGCTGTTTTCATCATCAATAATAAGAATATTTTTCTAATGATGCTGAATTCAGTTTGCATCACAGGAATAAATTGCATTTTAAAATGTATTAAAATAGGAAACCGTTATTTTGAATTGTAATAATATTTCACAATATTACCGTTTTCAATGTATTTTTTTTTTTTAAAGTAAATGCAGCCTTGATGAGCGTAAGACACCAAACTTTTAAACGGCAGTGTACCTCTTGACAATTACATTTATATCTGCCCCTGCTGGAGTCATTTACAGATATCCAGATCTCTGCACTGTGCTTTTAGATGTTTTTCTTAATTTAATTTTCAGTTTATTAAACCTAAAGAGCTCCATTTAGCAACATGTACATAGTACAGTCATGCTGTGTACAGTCTCACCTCAGGCAGTTCATTAGCACTTTCTGCTTAATTATTCTCAGCGTGGCACCTGTCGGGTGACAGTCTGAAAAAGACGATTCAATATAACCACCACACGCCGACCCGAGGCTTAATCAATAGAGTGGTCTCCAAGTCCTTCCCGGTGTCATAGCGAGGCCGGTGAAAGCTGTGCCGTCTCCCGGATCAATACAGACTCAACTCCATTTAAACACCTTTTTTAACCCGCCGTCACAGTGTGATGCAGCCATTTGTGGAAATGAAATGACTTCTTGCAAGAGGGGCACCTTGTTCGACATACAGAATGGTCAAGAGCTTCGATCCATCGGAGTGAAATATTGTGTTGTAAGGAGGGTTTAATGATGAGCCCTTTGAAAGGAAATCTGAAGCTAAATGCGAAGTGCTAGTCAATAGATGTATTCACTGTCTAGAGAGAGACGTTTACTTCGTAGTATCCATTACTCTGATTTACAGGTCTTCTCTGTGATTCTTATCAGCCAATGGCTTTTAAAGCTAAAAGGGAAAGATCAGAGTAGTTATATATCCATTTGCTCCACATTTACATTCTAGCTTTAGCTTTATAATACATAATAAATTAAGAGGGCAACTCTCAGAATATATATTGAATAGTATGACAAAATCAAGGTGCAATACATTGTTGTGTGATATAATCTATTTAATATCTGCTAACACAGGCTTCAGGATCAATAGACAGCGGCCCTTTCAGGAGCCCTTACACACAACAGGGTCAGAAATTAGCTCATGCATTAAGAGGCGATATTTGCCCCCTGAAAATCAATTCCAGGAGCATTTATATATTTATTTATTTTTTCCATTTGTAAAGACAGTTTCTATAATGTTTCTATGTGTTATCAAACAGTTTAAACTATTAGGAATAGAAACAAACAGTTTAAAAAGGTATATAAATTATGGCTACATTTTGAAAAAATAAATAAATAAATAAAACACTAACTAATTATAAACTCACAATTCTGACTTTTTTTTCAGAATTTCATGATATAAACATTTGTAAGGAATAAAGTCAGAATTGCAAGATAAAAACTCACAATTCTGACTTTTTTCTTGCAAATGTGAGTTTGTTTCTGAGAAAAAGTTTAAGTTTCTAAGAAAAAAAGTCAGAATGGCAAGTTTATATCTCACAATTCTGACTTTTGCACAGTTATGTCATGCAATTCTAAATTTATATCTCACAATTGTGAATTTATATCACACACTTCTGACTTTGTTTCTCAGAATTGTAAGTTTATATCTCACAATTTTGACTTTAGAAATCGCAATTGAAAGTTTATATCACACAATTCTAATATTGAAAAACGTAAGAATTGTGAGTTTATATCTCGCAATTATGTCTTCATAACTTGCAATAAGTTTATATCTCACAATTCTGAAACTGAAAAAAGTCAGAATTGTGAGTTTATATCTCGCAATTATGACTTTATAACTCACAATAACGAGTTATATCTCACAATTTTGAAACTGAAAAAAGTCAGAATTGTGAGTTTATATCTCGCAATTATGACTTTATAACTTGCAATTGTGAGTTTATATCACACACTTCTAACTTGCAAGCTTGTATCACAATTCTAAGGAAAAAAGTCAGAATTGCGAGATGTAAACAAGTCAGAATCAGAATTGTGACTTTTTATTTTTTTTCAGCATGTCTTCCCATGACCTTAGTCTAGTCTAGTGCAACTTATTCAAAAACTCCTGTTACAATCACTGAAGCTGTGAAATTAATTTCTTATTTACATCTTATCTGCATTTCGTTGTTTATTATGAGAGAATTTGCAGGCATGTGCGTTCAACAAAAAACAATGTTTTTAGTGCTGATTAGTCTGAACACCTCTGATTGGCCTTTTCATTATTACCTCAACAGAAACGTGTGTGATTAGTTTTAAGGCTCAACACTGTAAAAAAACAATGCATTAAAAGCAATCCTATAGCGGGAGTCACGCCTACCCTGGTGAAAAAACCAGCATATGCTGGTAGGTATGTTTTGATGCTGGAATGCTGGTTAGGTAGGTTTTGATGCTGGTTTATGCTGGTCCTTAGCTGGTTTATGCTGGTCCTCTGCTGGTTTATGCTGGTCCTTGACCAGCAACATGACCAGCAAAAACCAGGAAAGGACCAGCTTAAAACAGCATCAAAACCTACCTAACCAGCATTCCAGCATCAAAACATATCTACTAGCATATGCTGGTTTTTTCACCAGGGTATAGCTTTGCTTTTCCGGTCTCCAGTGTTTGTAGTCAAATTAGCGTATATTCCGAACTGATAATCAAATGTTAAACCTATTAAAATGTTTTTACATTACATTAGTGCCTCACTCCTCAAAGTTTAATGAGTGTGTAGATGACACGAAGCTGCCAACGTTAGCTACATTAAAAAGAGACTGGCGCTATTTGAATGGGTTCCTATGGAGACCGGAACTGAAAAGCATCCAATGGGAAGTTAGAATTTGTAATGGCGACGTTCATCGTTTACTCAGGAAAAAAGTCTATACAATTTATACAATATCTATACTATATCACCATCACCCATATTACACTGTTTTACTGTTTGCATTTATAACATAGTTTATAAGAAAAATAGAATTACATATATATAGATTCATGTTTTATATAATTGTTAAATTAATTCTAAAAGCTTCAAAAAGGACACACAGTGCACAACTCCCTCCAGTGGTAAACCGTGTCATCAAACAAAGCACTGCTTACAACAGTCAACTGCTTACTTTGTGAGGTTAGGCTGCCCTCTAATGGAAGAAACAAGGTAATTTTCTTTAAGAATAAGTGAGTAAGTGTGTTTGACTGGCAAGTGCATTTTTTTTCCTTTAAATTAAAGAGCACCTGTTCTCATTCTTAACCTGAAACATTCAACAAGTTACATTGGGGTTGAATGCTGCACAATAAAGATTAATATATTTATATGTATTTATCTGTATTCATAAAAACAGCTACATCTTGCTAAAGTACTTCAGGAACAAATTTTATATGTTTATGTTTAGTAGAGGAAGTTAAAAGCTGATACACTGAAACTAACCACACAGTCAATGCCATTTTAATCATCTTTTATATATTTGCAGTTCACATCAAGAGTGCTGCTTTGTGATAAATTCATTATTATTAAAAGTGCAAACAAACTGATCAGATCAGGACAAACTCATAAACAAACTGATCAGGTCAGGCCAAACATAATGGATAATGCCTACGCTGCAGCTTTAGCAATGTGCCAGAGGCCATTTTTTAATAGAAGTCAATAAAGGAAAGCCTTCACTATGCTAAACTTGTGCTAATTTTGTGAGGAAACAGCTTAACATTTAAAGAATCCACAGCCTGTTTGATAATCTTCAACAATGTAAAATTTATAAACCGCTGATCATTGGAACAAAACACGCAAATGCTGATTTGTTGTTGTTAACATAACGTTCCAACTGTTGCTGACATTAGACATATGCTAACGATTTCTGTTTATATCAGATAATGTAAAATGGTGAAAACGATTATAACTATTCACCATATTACAAGTAAATCCTAATCATGACAAACGAAAGTTCTAAGACTCCTAAATAGATATTTTACCATATTTATGTGTCACAAATGATGTAGGAAAAGTAATAGATTATTATATGTCAAGTTCTTCATTGCCTTTTTCCCTATCACACTTTAGAATATTTATATATTAGTTCAAAATCTCAAAATTCATGAGATTGCATTACCTTGGAAAATGTACATCAAAATCATATTACAAAATGTTTTCATTCAGGAATTATAAACATTTAAGTCTGGATAGCGCATTTTTATGTCTGTGTTCAAAAATGAGAGTGACAGTTAAAAGGTTAAAACCAGTACAATGATCATTGTAACCAGTAAAACCATTACAATTTCTGTGATGGTTTCTATTGTTTTTTGCTATTTGCTGTTTGTTTAAAAAAATATATTTTTCAGTTTTAATATTTGGGTTTTGTTTGTACAATTTTAATTATTTTAATCTAAATGCAAAGCGTCATGAAATTGGACTGCTACACCAAGTTTGTACTTTTTTTTTTTTTTAAATTTAGCAAGGCACAGTTATTCAGCTAAACTTATAAATGAGGAATAGAGCAAAGCAGTTCATCTAAGGAGGCATGAGCTGTGCTAGCAATACAAAGTTACAGTTGTTCAGAAGAGAAAAGAAAGAAAAATTATAAGAAATTATAGTGTTCATACACACACTTCACAAAAATGAGTACACCACCTCTGAACAAAAAACAAATATATATTTTTAATAATCACGAATACAATTAATAGAAAGATGACCAGATTAAAATATATTAAACATATACTTAATAAAAACAAAGAAATATATGTCATTCATATCTGTAAAATAAGTCAATAGACAAAAGTTTCTGGCAAAAGGTCAAAAACTAATTTGGCCTTTCTACTGCATAGACAATCTGATTTGTCGAGAGTCACGAGTCCGACAAATCAACACGAAACACTCTCTCACACCGAAAGCACTTGCAAACCGGAGGCTTCAGTGAACACTCACGCATCAGTTGTCTCTCAAAGTTAAGGCAGCAGCAGACGCTGCTGAAGTTGCAATAAGTCTAAATCCACTAATGATACACTGAAGTTCCAAAACACCTCAATATTATCTGATTTCCACAATGAAGAATTTCTCGGAATTTACTGTATAATGCGGAATGTCATGGAGTTTGTCAAAGTTTGGATGAGTTAATCAAAAGTAGGTCAGCAATAGTACTCCTAGCCTAAACTGAGTCGCGATATGGACTAGTGTCTGTAAATATTAATCCGCAAAAATACCATTTAAATATGAGTTCTGCATGTTCAGCGTGTTTCTGTGAATGTGAATGGAACAGACGCAGGGTTTTGCTTATACACATATGGAAGCACGTGATGATGCTCACTGTGATTTCAGCCACGTCTGTTGTCTCACTAAATGAGGACATAAAAGAACAACATCTCCAGATCTGCTCTGAGGGTCACTTCATGAGCATTTGACCGTTTCATATGAGTAAATTTATCGTCATATCATATAATAGGCTAAGAAACTCAAAAGGTCCTCATGGCAACCCGTCAAAATAAGTTCTGTTTAGCTTAAATAAACTGTCAGAGATATATTACTGTGGTGCAGTAGAATATACGTAATACTACTACTACAACAATTATTACAATTTTGTTTAAAAGAATAATCATCAATTTTAATAGTAAAACCCTTTGTTTGTCAAAAATAAAGAGTTTAACTCTCATTCGATTAAAATGAAATTGTTTTATGCCTTCATTTGCACTGCACTCTACATTAAAACGAACTGAAATTTCTAGTGTGGCATAGGCACAAAATGATGACAAAATTTATAAATTCCAACAGGCTATTGAACTAAGTGTGCCTATAATAGACTATTATTGTTATTGTTGTAGTTTCATGAAAATAGTGGTCTTAACTTCATCAGTGGAGCTATGAAGACAATTAAATTATTTACACTTATTATATACATTTTTATTTATTTATTTTTTTGTTTGTTTGTTTTTTAAAGTTAATCCATTGATGTGCATTAGATGAATGGAATAGTCAACTATGCTATTTTAGGTTATGTTTTAGTCATCAGAAAAGAATTAATGAGGAATTACAAGAGGTAAAGGTATTACACATACATTTCTAACATGTAAATTATTGAAGCCAAATACTTACTTTTCCCCAAGCTGTTTAGCTGCAGTACAGTGTTCATAGGCTTAATCATGAAGCATACAGTCAGCAGCGATGCAGTGAACCCACTTTTAACCCTCTCTTTATATTACCCTTATTGTAGATGAATGCACAGAGACAATACATTCAATTAACACCAGGGAAGGCAGTTTTCATCAGAGCCCTTGTTATTCTTAAATTTGACATTAATTTTAATTTTTACACTAGACATATACAGGGGTTGGACAGTGAAACTGAAACACCTGGGTTTAGACCACAATTAGTATGCCGTTTGGCCTCCTTTTGCAGCCAATACAGCATTATTTCATCTTGGGAATGACAAATACAAGTCCTGCACAGTAGCCAGAAGGATTTTGAGCCATTCCTTTCGCAGAACAGTGGCCAGGTCACTATGTGATGTTGGTGTATGAAAACATTTTCTGACTCGCTCCTCCAAAACACCCCAAAGTGGCTCAATAATATTCAGATCTGGTGACTGTGCAGGCCATGGGAGATGTTTAACTTCACTTTTATGTTCATCAAATCACTCTTGTCACCAGTCTTGCTGTGTGTATTGGTGCATTATCATCCTAATACACGGCACCACCTTCAGGGTACAATGTTTGAGCTATTGGGTGCACATAGTCAACCTTCACACTCTGCTCTTATTGGTGGAATGTGCGATCAGTAAAGACTGGCCACCAGGCTGCATAAATATAGCCATGAAACCTCCAACACTATATTGGCCAGTGTTTCAGTTTCATTGTCCAACCCCTGTATATCGGTTCAAAATATCGGTTATTGGTCTACTTGATCTGTAATAATCAGTATTGGCATCGGCCCTGAAAAACACATATCGGTCGACCCCTAATTTAGATCGTGGAAATTAAGTATCAAAATATTAGAAACCTTTAAAAAAAAACTTGAACAAATAGTAAAGAAACATTTTCTAACAAAAAGTGTGAAGTAACAAGTAGAAAAAAAAATGCACAAAGAACTTGTATGGAGATTCTTCCATCTACAGATTTTTCCCTGACTTTGATTTCTTTAAAAATTAAGAGTGCACACTATTGCTGGAAAACACAATCTTTACTTAGCAGTCAGATGTCTGTATGCACAAAGGCACAGATTCCTAAACAAGGCCATATCTGCAGATGAAACTGTATTTTTTTTTTTTTTTTTTTTTTTTTTTGTAGAAGCATTTTTTAAATTTGAACTAGCACCTTATGACTACACCACATTATGTACGAGAAGCTGCAAAAGACACAGATGCAAGCTGAATGTAAAATACATGGTGACATTAACTTTTTTGTAAATATAATGGACACATTATTGGATACATATTGCGTAACCAAAAATGACTGAGGTCATGTACATATATTGTGCGCAAAGTTGATATATTGATTATACAATATATATATATATATATATATATATATATATATATATATATATTTTTTTTTTTTTTTTTTTTTGATATATACAATATGTTGAATAAATCCTGCAGACAAACTTATCCTGCAGACAAACTTACACAGAAAATATAACAAAACAGAAGAATGCATTTGAGTACAGAAGTCTTTGTTGTGAAACTAATTAAATTTTATGTCTTCACTACTGTGAATTGTGCTGTTTCTCTTGTGCTTCTTATTGTTTGAAGAGCATCAGTCAGATAGTTGCTTTAGAAGTGCCTCCATCTGAACAATTTCTCTGGAGACATCTAGAAAAATATATGTATTAGAAAATGAATATGTGTAACATAAGTGTTGCACAATTTACATAAACATGAAAAAGTGTAGTGATTAAGAATAATCAGCCGATACCTTACAATGCAAAGTGTCTTGTTTAGTTTAAAAAGATTATATTTTCTCTTACCCATCAACTTCATATTGCTACTTTGTGACAGTGAGAGATCCATTGCTTTCTTTAGTCCTGATTCAAGAACATATTTTATGTTCATCTGCACAAAGAAACAAAACAGTCAGTTTAATCATACCATACATGCTTGTCTTATTAAAGGTGAGATCAATACCTTTAAGCGTTTTAATTTTTTAAGCATTTCCATTTTGGCTTTGTCGAACATGTGGTGTTTTTTCTCATCGACCCTGTTTACTAGCATATCTTGCCTTTCCTTCATGGATCCTATTCCTGTCAGAGCTGCAGCTTCTAAAATAAGAAATATTTAGTTTGTGAATATTTTTTTGCAGCAATTAAAATAAACAGTTAGTGATTAAATTACATTTAAATGCCTGCTTACTTTCATAGCAGGGAGCCATTTCATTCTGAATGGTTTTTATAATTGATGAGTAGATTTCTTTCTTTAATTCAACAGTTTCTCTGATAAGTGATGCCTTCAGTCTGGTTTCCTTTTCAGAAGGAGTGGAGAAAAGTCAGAAAAGTCTTTTTATCAATGTACCTGATTGTGTCAGTCCCTCCATTAATATATTAACTATTTGTACAGTACATTTCATCACTCTCTGGTTTATTAATCTGCAAGTGTAAATTTTACTGGATGAGATGTGATATGAAATGTGAACCTGGTGATAATTATTTTTACTCACACGTCATTTATCATTTACATTGTCAGCCTTAAAGGCATAGTCCATCCAAAAATGAAAATTTTCTCATCATTTGCTCACCCTCATGTCGTTCCAAACCTGTAAGACTTTTCTTTTGTGGAACACAAGATCTTTTAAAGAATCGTGGCTAAACAGATTTTAGTTACCAATATTATATGGACAAAAAGCACTGAGCACTTTTTATATTCTACTGAAGCAAGTAAATCTTACAGGTTTGGAACAATATAAGGGTGAGTAAATAGTGACAGAATTTTCAGTTTTCCGCAAAATATCTCTTTAGGTACAGCAGCAAAAACAGACTGTTTAATTCTAATTTACATTGACTTTAAATAAAAAAAATAAAATAAAAACAGACACAGAGGACTAGGGCCAAATTAAATATGTCTAGTGCCCATGAGAGAACAACTTGCTAAACTCACCACTGTTTTGATGAAGTTCTGAATGTGACGTATCACAGAAGATCTGAGGTGCGCAGGGTCACTCTGGATGATAGTGAACTTATCAATCTGTTCTTCCACTGACCTCCCTGTCTTTCCACTCACACTGAAGCCAAAAAAATTCCAAAACCAATTAGAGTTTATTTTTAATAGTATTGTTGTATTTCTTGAGACATAATAACATTTTGACATAATGACATTTTTTTTATGTGAAACTATTTATAGCATACAACAATGAAAGCATTTTAAATAGTGTATGCTGCATGTCACATGTCATGTCACTTATTCAGCTGTATTATCTTTTTTTATGAAGTATTAAGTTTTTATTTTAGATAAATGTTTATTTATTAAAGGAGAAGTCCACTTTCAGAACAACAATTTACAGATCATGTACTCACCTCCTTGTCATCCAAGTTGTTCATGTCTTTTTCTTCAGTTATAAAGAAATTGTGTTTTTTTGAAGAAAACATTTCAGAATTTTTCTCCACATAATGGACTGCTGTGGTGCCCAGAGTTTGAACTTCCAAAATGCATCTTAAATGCGGCTTCAAACGATCCCAAATGCAGTTGTAAACGATCCTAGCTGAGGAAGAAGGGTCTTATAAACGATTGGTTATTTTCTTTAAAAAAATACAAGTCAAATACTTTTTTAATTTCAAAGGCTCGTCTTGTCTTTCTCTCTCTGAACTCTGTGTATTCTGACTCAAGACAGTCAGGGTGTGTCGAAAATCTCCAATCGTATTTTCTCCCTCAACTTCAAAACTTATTTGTTTTGAAGTGATCTTCCATGCACTGCTATTTTTGCATGGAAGATCAAACACCCTCAACAAAAAAGGTAAAACTGCGATATTGGACGATTTTGAAGTTGAGGGAGAACATGAGATGGGAGTTTTTCGATGTACCCTAACTGTCATGAACCGGAAAGAAACAGAGGTCGGGAATAGCAAGACAAGACGAGTGTTTGACAATGTATTATTTTTATGAAAACAATAGATTGTTTTGCTAGATAAGACCCTTCTTCCTCGGCTGGGATTGTTTACAACCACATTTGGGATCGTTTGAAGCCACATTTAAACTGCATTTTGGAAGTTCACACTCGGGGCACCATATCAGTCCATAATATGGAGAAAAATGCAGAAATGTTTTCCTCAAAAAACATAATTTCTTCACGACTGAAGAAAGAAAGACATGAACATCTTGGATGACAAGGGGGTGAGTACATTATCAGTAAATTGATCTTCTGAAAGTGGACTTCTCCTTGCTAGCGTTCCACTGCACCGCCGCCGATACACTTGCATGTTGTAGGCGTTTAGGCTAATTTTACAGGAATGCTAAGGGGTTAATGTTTATCAAATACATTTTATGTATTTATGTAGTATCAAAAAAACAATATAATATAAATTGTCAATAATAAAAATGAAGGTTCCTGAAACTGGGAAGGCCTGCACTCTAAAAGAAGATTTCTTTAAAGGTTCAGTAACACTTTAGGATAACACTTTAGCATCGGGACCAGCTCTCACTATTAACTAGTTTTTTTATTAGCGTGCCTATTATTAACACATCGGCAGTTTA